>NW_027526146.1:0-163551 GCF_052094955.1 Ictidomys tridecemlineatus
TACATCAATTATTCTGCACCCCTGTCTCCAACCTCTGCTCTCTGTAACAGTCCTTCTGTACCACAGTCTCCAATCTCTGTTCTCTGTAAGGGTCCTTCTGCACCCCAGTCTTCAACCGTGGTTTCAGTATCAGTCCATCAGCACCACATTCTCCAAACTCTGCTCTCGGTAACAGTCCTTTTGCACCTCAGTCTGCAACCTCTGCTTTCTGCAATACTCCTTCTGCAGACCACTCTACAATCTCTGCTCTCTGCAACAGTCCTTCTGCACCCCAGTCTATAACATCTTCTCTCTACTACAGTCGTTCCCCACCTCAGTCACCAACATTTGCTCTCTGCAGCAGTCCTTCTCCAACCAAGTCTAAAACCTCTGCTCTCTGTAACGGGGCTTCTGCACCCCAGTCTCCAACCTCTGCTCTCTGTAACAGTCCTTTTGCACCTCAGTCTAAAAACTCTGCTCTCAGCAACGATTCTTCTGCACCTCAGTCTCCAAGCACTGCTCTTTTTAACAGGCCTTCTCACCCCAGTCTCCAACCTCTGCTCTCCGCAAAAGTCCTTCTGCACCCCAGTCTCCAACCTACACTGTGTGTAAGATCTTTCTGAACACCTGTCTCCAACCTATGCACTCTGTAACAGTCCTTCTGTACCGCATCTCCAAACTCTGGACTCTGTCAGGGTCCTTCTGTACTTCAGTCTGCAACCTCTGCTCTCTGAAACACTCCTTCTGCACCCCAGTCTCCAAACTTTGCTCTCTGGAACAGTTTTTCTGCACATCAGTCTCCAACATGTTCTGTCTGTAAATGTCCTACTGCACACCCATATTCAAATTCTGCTCTCTGTAAAAGTCCTTCTGCATTAAGTCTCCAAAATCTGCTCTCTTTAACGATCCTTCTACACCCCAGTCTGCAAACTCTGCTCTCTTCAACGGTCCTTCTGCACCCCAGTCTCCAAAGTCTGCTCTCTGTAAAAGTTCTTCTGCACCCCAGACTGCAAACTCTGGTCTCTCTAATTATCCTTCTGCACCTCAGTCTCCAACCTCTGCTCTATGCAACAGTCTTTCTGCACCCAAGTCTCCAACATCTGCTCTCTACAAAAGTCCTTCTACAGCCCAGTCTACAACTTCTGCTCTCTGCAACAGTCCTTCTACACCCCAGTCTCCATACTCTGCTAGCCCAAACGATCCTCCTGCAACCCAGTTCAAACCTCTGTTCTCTACAAAAGTTCTTCTGCACCCCAATCTCCAACCTCTTCTCTCTGTAACAGTCCTTCTGTACCGCAGTCTCCAACCTCTGTTCTCCGTAAGGGTCTTTAGGCACCCCATTATCCAACCTCTGTTTTCTGTATCAGTCGTTTTCCACCAAAGTCTCGAAACTCTGCCTGCTGTAACAGTCCTTCTGAAACTCAGTCTGCAACCTCTGCTCTCTGCAACAGTCCTTCTGCACCTCAGTCTCCAACCTCTGCTCTCTGTAAGGGTCCTTCTGCACCCAAGTATCCAACCTCTGCTTTCTGTATCAGTCGTTTTCCACCAAAGTCTCGAAACTCTGCCTGCGTAACAGTCCTTCTGAAACACAGTCTGCAACCTCTGCTCTCTGCAACAGTCCTTCTTCACCTCAGTCTTCAAACTCTGCTCTCTATAAGGGTCCTTCTGCACCCGAGTATCCAACCTCTACTTTCTGTATCAGTCCTTCTGCACCCCAGTCTCCAACCTAGGATCGCTGAAACAATCCTTCTGCACCTCAGTCTCCAACCTCTGCTCTCTGTAACATCCTTATGCAACCCACTATTCAAACTGTGCTCTCTGTAACAGTCCTTCTACACCACAGTCTCCAAACTCTGTATCAGTGTTCTGCACACCAGTCTCCAAACTCTGGTCTCTGCTACGATCCTTCTGCACCAAATTCTTCAACCTTTGTTCTCTTCAACACTTCTTCTGCACCCCAGTCTCAAAACTCTGCTCCCCGTAACAGTCCTTATATTCTGCAGTCTCCAAACTCTGTTTTCCTTAAGGGTCCTTCTGCACCACAGTTTCCAACCTCTGCTTTCTGTATCAGTCCTTCTGCACCACAGTCTCCAAACTCTGCTCTCATAACAGTCCTTTTGCACCTCAGTCTGCAACCTCTGCTCTATGCAATAGTCCTAGGCACGCCAGTCTCCAAAAACTGCTCTCTGCAACAGTCCTTCTGCACCCCAGTCGCCAACATCTGCTCTCTAAAACATTTTTTCTCCACACCAGTCTCCAACCTCTGCTCTTTGCAACAGTCCTTCTGCACCTCAGTCTCCAACCTCTTTTTTCTGTATAAGACCTTCTGCACCCGAGTCTCCAAACTCTGTTCTACGTAACAGTCCTTCTGCACTTCAGTCTCCAAACTCTGCTCTCTGCATCAGTTCTTCGGCACCCAAATCTCCAATCTCTACTCTCTGCAACAGTCATTCTCCACCCCAGTCTCCAAACTCTGCTCTCTGCAACAGTCCTTCTGCACCCCAATCTCAAACCTCTACTCTCTGCAACTGTCTATCTGCACACCAGTCTCAAACCTCTGCTCTGTGCAATAGTTCTTCTGCACCCCAGTCTCAAACCTCTACTCTCTTCAACAGTTCTTCTGCACCCCAGCCTCCAAACTCTGCTTTCTGTATCAGTCCTTCTTCACTCAAGTCTCTAAACTCTGCTCTCTGTAACAATCCTTCTACACCCAAATCTCCAACCTCTGCACTCATCAACAGTCTTTCTGCACCTCAGTCTCCAACCTCTGCTCTCTGCAAAGGTCTTTCTGCACCACAGTCTTCAACATCTACTCTCTGTAACAGTCTTTCTGCACCTCAGTCTCCAACCTCTGCTCTCTATAATATCCTTCTGTACACCAGTCTCCAAACTCTGCTTTCTGTAACAGTAATTCTGAACCGAGTCTCCAAACTCTGCTCTTTGTAACATTCCTTCTGAACCCAAGTCTCCAACCTCTGCTCTCTGAAACAGTCCTTTGACACCCCCAGTCACCACCCTCTGCTCTCTGTAACGATCCTTTTGCACCCAAGTCTCCTACCTCTTTTCTCTGCAACAGTCCTTCTAAACATCATTCTGAAAACTCTGCTCTCTGCAACGATCTTTCTGAACCCCAGTCTCCAACCTCTACTGTCTGTAACAGTCCTTTGGCACCTCAGTCAAAAACCTCTGCTCTCTGTAAGATCTTTCTGCCACCCAGTCTCCCAACTCTGCTCTATGTTACAGGCCTTCTGCAACAGTCTCCAAGCTCTGCTCTCTGTAACAGGCCTCCTGCACCTCAGTCTCCAACCTCTTCTCTCTGCAACGATCGTTCTGCACCCCAGTCTCCAACCTCTGCTCTCTGCAACAGTCCTATTGCACTGCAGTCTCCAAACTCTGCTCTCTGTAATATCCTTCTGCACACCTGTCTCAAAACTCTGCTCTCTTTAACAGTCCTTCTATTCCGCAGTCTCCAAACTCTATTCTCTGTAACAGTCCTTCTGCACCCCAGTCTCCCAAGTCTGCTTTTTGTATCCGTCATTCTGCACCCCATGCTTCTACATCTGCTCTCTGTAACAGTCTTTCTGCACCCCAGTCACCAACCTCTGCTCTCTACAACAGTCCTTCTGCACCCCAGTCTCCAAACACTGCACTCTGCACAGTCCTTTTGCACCGCAATCTCCAACCTCTGCTCTCTGCAACAGTCCTTCTGCACCTCAGTCTCCAAACTTTGCTCTCTCTGACATCCTTCTGCACCCCAGTCTCTAACGTCTGCTCTCTGCAACAATCCTTCAGCACCCCAGTCTCCAACGTCTACTCTCTGCAATGGTCCCTCTGCACCCCAGTCTCCAACCTTGTTCTCTACATCAGTTCTTCTGTACCGCAATCTTCAAACTCTGTTCTCTGTAAGGTTTTTTCTGCACCCCATTCTCCAACCTCTGCTTTCTGTATCAGTCCTTCTGCACCACAGACTCCAAACTCTGCTCTCTGTAACAGTCCTTCTGCACCTCAATCTGCAACCTCTGCTCTCTGTCACCGTCCTTCTGTATTTAAGTATCTAACCTCTGCTCTCTGTAACGGTTTTCTGCACCCCAGTCTCCAAACTCTGCTTTCTGTATCAGTCCTTCTGCACCCCTGTCTCTAAACTCTGCTCTCTTTAACAGTCCCTCTGCACCCCAGTCTCCAAACTCTGCTCTCTGTAACAGTCCTTCTGCACCTAAGTCTCCAAATTCTTCTAAACCACAGACTCCAACCTCTTCTCTCTGAAAGATCCTTCTGCACCCAAGTCTCCAAACTCTACTCTCTGAAACAATCCTTCTGCACATCAGTCTCCAACCTCTGCTCTCAACAACGGTCCTTATGCACCCCAGTTTTCAACTTCTGTTCTCTGCAACAGCCCTTCTGTACCACAGTCTTTAACATCTGCTCTCTGTAACAGTCCTTCTGTACTGCAGTTTCGTACCTCTACTCTCTGTAACGGTCCTTTTTGACACCAGTCTCCCACCTGTGCTTTTGGTATCAGTCCTTCTGCACCCCAGTCTCCAAGCTCTGCTCTCTGTAACTTTCCTTCTGCACCTCAGTCTCCTAACTCTGCTCTCTGAAACAGTCCTTCTGCACCTCAGTCTTCAACAACTGCTCTCTGCAACAGTCCTTCTGCACCCCAGTCTCCAACCTCTGCTCTTTGCAACAGTCCTTCTGCACCCCATTCTCCAACCTCTTCTTTCTGTATAAGTCCTTCTGCTCCCGAGTCTCCGACCTCTGTTCTATGTAACAGTCCTTCTGCACTTCAGTCTCCAAACTCTGCTCTCTGCAACAGTCCTTCTGCACCCCAATCTCAAACCTTTTCTCTCTGCAACTGTCCATCTGCACACCAGTCTCAAACCTCTGCTCTGTGCAATAGTCCTTCTGCACCCCAGTCTCAAACCTGTACTCTCTTCAACAGTCCTTCTGCACCCCAGCCTTCAAAGTTCGCTTTCTGTATCAGTCCTTCTTCACTCAAGTCTCTAAACTCTGCTCTCTGTAACAATCTTTCTACACCCAAGTCTCCAACCTCTGCACTCATCAACAGTCCTTCTGCACCTCAGTCTCCAAACTCAGCTCTCTGCAAAGGTCTTTCTGCACCACAGTCTTCAACATCTTCTCTCTGTAACAGTCCTTCTGCACCTCAGTCTCCAAACTCTGCTCTCTGTAATATCCTTCTGTAAACCAGTCTCCAAACTCTGCTTTCTGTAACATTAATTCTTAACCGAGTCTCCAAACTCTGCTCTCTGTAACAGTCTTGCTGAACCCAAGTCTCCAACCTCTGCTCTCTGAAACAGTCCTTTGGCACGCCCAGTCACCACCCTCTGCTCTCTGTAACGATCCTTCTGCACCCAAGTCTCGAAACTCTGCTCTCTGCAAAAGTGCTTCTGTACCCCAGTCCCCAACCTCAGCTCTCTGAAGGATCCTTCTGCACCCAAGTCTCCAAACTCTACTCTCTGTAACAATCCTTCTGCACATCAGTCTCCAACCTCTGCTCTCAGCAACGGTCCTTATGCACCCCAGTTTCCAACTTCTGTTCTCTGCAACAGCCCTTCTGTACCACAGTCTTCAACATCTGCTCTCTGTAACAGTCCTTCTGTACTGCAGTCTCGTACCTCTGCTCTCTGTAATGGTCCTTTTTGACCCCAGTCTTCCACCTGTGCTTTCGGTATCAGTCCTTCTGCACCCCAGTCTCCAAGCTCTTCTCTCTGTAACTTTTGTTCTACACCTCAGTCTCCAAACTCTGCTCTCTGAAACAGTCCTTCTGCACCTCATTCTTCAACAACTGCTCTCTGCAACAGTCCTTCTGCACCCCAGTCTCCAACCTCTGCTCTCTGGAAAAGTCCTTTTATACCCCAGTCTCTATAATCTGCTCTCTGAAACGATTCTTCTGCACCCCAGTCTCCAACGTCTATTCTGCAACAGTCTTTCTGCAACCCAGTCTCCAAATTCTGCTCTCTGTAGGATCATTCTGTACCCCAGTTTCCAACATCTGCTCTCTGTAACATTTCTTTTGCACCCCCGTCTCGAAACTCTGCTCTTTGCAATGGTCCCTCTGCACCCCAGTCTCAAACCTTGTTCTCAAAAACACTTCTTCTGTACCGCAGTCTTCAACCTCTGTTCCCCGTAAGGGTCCTTCTTCACCCCAGTCTCCAACCTCTGCTTTCTGTATCAGTTCTTCTGCACCACAGTCTCCAAACTCTGCTCTATGTAAAAGTCTTTCTGCACCTCACTCTTCAATCTCTGCTCACTGCAACAGTTCTTCTCCACCCCAGTCTCCAACCTCTGCTCTTTGTTACAGTCCTTCTGTACTGCAGTCTCCAACCACTGCTCTCTGCAATGGTTCCTCTGTACCCGAGTCTCCAACCTTGTTCTCAACAACAGTTCTTCTGTACCATAATCTTCAAACTCTGTTCTCTGTAAGAGTCCTTCTCCAACCCAGTCTCTAACCTCTGCTCTCTGAAACGGTCCTTCTGCACCCGAGTCTCCAAACTCTGTGTTATGTATCAGTCATTCTGCACCCCAGTCTCTAACCTCTGCTCTCTGTAACAGTCCTTCTGTACCTAAGACTCCAACCTCTGTTCCCTGCAACAGTCCTACTGCGCCCCAATCTCCAACCTCTGCACTGTGAAAAAGTCCTTATGCACCTCAGTGTCCAAAACCTTCTCTCTGTAAGAACCTTCTGAAACACAGTCTCCAACCTCTGCTTTCTGCAATGGTCCTTCTGCACCCAGTCTTCAAATTATGATCGCTACAATAGATATTCTGCACCCCAGTCTAAAACCTCTGCTCTCTTAACAGTCCTTCTGTACTGCAGTCTCCAAACTTTTTTCTTTGTAAGGGTCCTTCTTCACCACATTCTTAAACCTCTGTTTTCTGTATCAGTCATTTTGCACTACATTCTCGAAACTCTGCTGTCTGTATCAGGCATTCTGCACCTCAGTCTGCAACCTCTGCTCTCTTCAATAGTCCATATGCACCCCAGTCTCTAATTTCTTCTCTCTGCAACATTCCTTCTGCACCTCACTCTCCAACATCTGCTGTCTGCAACAGTCCTTCTCCAACCCGGTCTCCAAACTCTGCTCTCTGCAACAGTCCTTCTTCACCCCAGTCTTAAAACTGTATCTGTTGATTTTCACCACAGTCTCAAAACTCTTCCTTCTGTAACAGTCCTTCTGCAAGTCAGTCTGCAACCTCTGCTCTCTGCAACAGTCCTACTGCACCCCAGTCTCAATCCTCTGCTCTCTGCAACAGTCTTTTTGCACCCCAGTCTCCAACCTCTGCTCTCTATAAAAGTCCTTCTTACTGCATTCTTTAACATCTGATCTCTGTAAGGGTACTTTTACACCCGAGTCTCCAACCTCTGCTTTCTGTATCAGTCCTTCTGCACCCCAGTCTCCAACCTGTGCTCTGTGTAACTGTACCTCTGCACCTTAGTCTCCAACATTTGCTCTCTGCTACAGTCTTTCTAGACCCCAGTCTCCATTCTCTGCTCTCTCTAACAATCCTTCTTCACCTCCATCTACAACCTATGTTCTCTGCAATGGTCCTTCTGCACCTGAGTCTCCAACATCTACTCTCTGTTACAGTGCTTCTACACCTCAGTCTCCAACCTCTGCTCTATGTAAGATCCTTCTGCAATCCAGTCTCCACACTCTCCTCTCTGTAAAAGACCTTCTGCACCCCAGTTTCCAAACTCTGCTCTCTGTATCAGTCTTTCTGCACCCCCAGTCTCCACCCTCTGCTCTCGGCAACGATGCCTCTGCACCCCAGTCTCCAACTTCTGCTCGTGGCAACAGTCCTTGTGCAAATCAATCTCCAACATCTGCTCTCTGCAACAGTTCTTCTGTACCTCAATCTGAAAACACTTCTCTCTGCAATAATCCTTCTGCACCCGAGTCTCCAACTTCTGCTCTCTGTAACAGTTGTTTTTTACCTCAGTCTCCAACTTCTGCTCTGTATCAGTTCTGCACCCCTGTCTCCCACATCTGCTCTCTGTAACAGTCCTTCTTCACCTCAGTCTTCAACCTCTGCTCTGTGTAACAGTCCTTCTGCACCCCAGTGTCCAACCTCTGCTCTCTGCAACGATCCTTCTGCATCCCAGTCTCCAACATCTGGTCTCTGCAACAGTCATTCTGCAAACAAGTCTCCAACATCTGATCTCTGCAACAGTTTTTTTGCACCTCAGTCCGGAAACTCTGCTGTCTCCATCGATCCTTCAGCAGCCCAGTCTCCAAACTCTGCTCTCTATAACAGTTCTTCTGCATCTCAGTCTCCAAACTCTGCTCTATGTAAGATCCTTCTGCAACCCAGTCTCCAAACTCTGCTCTCTCTAAGAGCCGTTCTTCACCCCAGTCTCGAAACTCTGCTCTCTGTATCAGTCCTTATGCACCCCAGTCTCAAACCTCTGCTCTTTGTAACAGTCCTTCTGCATCTCAGTCTCCTACATCTGCTCTCTGCAACAGTCCTTCAGCACCCCAGATTCCAACTTTTGATTTCTGCAACAGTCCTTGTACACCGCAGTCTCCAAGCTTTGGTATCTGAAACAGTCCTTCTTCACCCCAGTCTCCAAACTCTGCTCTCTGTAACAATCTTTCTGTGCCTCAGTATCCAACATCTACTCTCTGTAACAGTCCCTCTGCACCTCACGCTCCAACAACTGCTCTCTGTAAGTACCTTCTGCAACCCAGACTCCAAACTCTGCCATCTGTAGCAGTCCTTCTGCACACCTTCTCCCAACTCTCCTCTCCATAACAGGCCTTCTGCACCCCAGTCTCTAAAGTCTGTTTGCTATAACAATCTTTCTGCACCCCAATCTCCAACATCTGCTCTCTGTAACAGTCCTGCTGCACCTCGGTCTACAATCTCTGCTCTCTATAAGATCCTTCTGCAACCTTGTCTAAAAACTCTGCTCTCTGTAACAGTATTTCTTCACCTCAGTCTCCAAACTCTGTTCTTTGCAACACTCCTTCTGCACCCCACTCGCCACCCTCTACTCTCTGTAACAGTCATTCTGTACCACAGTCTTCAAACTCTTCTCTCTGTAATGGTCTTTCTGAACCCCAGTCTTCAACCTCTGCTTTCTGTAGCAGTCCTTCAGCACCCCAGTCTAAAACCTCTGCTCTCTGTAGAAGTACTTCTGCACCTCATATCTAAACTCTGCTATCTGCAACAGTCCTTATGCTCCCCTGTCTCCAACCTCTTTTGTCTGCAAAATTCCTTCTACACCCCAGTCTGCAACGTGTGCTGTGTGTAACAGTCCTTCTGCAGCCAAGTCTCCAACTCTGCTCTCTGCAATGATCCTTCTGTACCTCAGGCTTAAAACTCTGCTCTCTGCAACAGTCCTTCTGCACCTCAGTCTCCAAACTCTGTTCTGTGTAACAGTCCTTCTCCACCTCAGTCTTCAACCTCTGCTCTCTGCAAGAGTCTTTCTGCACCCCAGTCTCCAACATCTGCTCTCTAAACAGTCCTTCTGCACTTCAGTCTCAAAAATCTGCTCTCTGCAACAGTCCTTCTGAACTCCAATGTCCAAACTCTTCTCTCTACAATGATCCTTCTACACCCCAGTCTCCACCCTCTTTTCTCTGAAAGATCTTTCTGACCCCAGTTTCCAAACTCTGCTCTCTATAATATTCCTTCTCCACGCCAGTCTCCAACCTCTGCTTTCTGTAACGGTCCTGCTGCACCCCAGTGTCCAACCTCTGTACTCTGCAACACTCCTTATGCTCCCCAGTCTCCAAACTCTGCTCTCTGTAACAGTCCTTCTGTACTGCAGTCTCCAAACTCTGCTCTCTGTAAAGGTCCTTCTGTACTGCAGTCTCCAAACTCTGCTCTCTGTAAAGGTCCTTTTGCATGCCAGTCTCCAACCTCTGCTTTCTTTGTCCGTCCATCTAAACCTCAGTCTCCAAACTCTGCTCTCTGCAAAAGTCCTTCTGCAACCCATTCTCCAACTTCTGCTCTCTGCAATGAACCTTTTGGACCCCAGTCTCCAACATTTGCTCTCTGAAAAACTGCTTCTGCACCTCTGTCTGAAAATTTTGCTTTCTGCAACAATCCTTCTGCACCCCAGACTTCAACATCTGCTCTCTCTAACAGTCCTTATGCACCTCAGTCTCCAAACTCTGCGCTTTGTAAGATCCATGTGCAACACAGTCTCCAAAATTTGCTTCCTGTAACAGTCCTTCTGCACCTCAGTCTCCAAACTATGCTCTCTGTAACAGTTGATCTACACCTCAGTCTGAAACCTCTTCTTTCTACACGATCCATCTGAACCTCAGTCTCCAACCACTGCTCTCTGTAACAGTCCTCCTGCACCTCAGTCTCCAAACTCTTCTCTCTGCAACAATCATTCTACACCTCAGTCTCCAACATCTGTTCTCTGTAAGATCCTTCTGCAACCCAGTCTTCCAACTCTGCCCTCTCTAACAGTCCTTCTGCACCCCTTCTTTCAACTCTCTTCTTTGTAACGGGCCATCTGCACCCCAGTCTCCAAAGTCTGTTCTCTATAACAAGACTTCTGAACCCCAGTCTCCAACCACTGCTCTGTGCAACAATCCTTCTGCGCCCCGGTCTCCAACCTGTGGCCTCTGCAACAGTGCTTCTGCACCTCAGTCTTAAAACGCTGTTGTCTGTTACGATCCTTTTTCACCTCAGACTTCAACCTCTACTCTCTGTAACAGTTCTTCTGCACCTGGGTCTCCAACATCTGCTCTCTGTTGTATCCTTCTTCAACCCAGTCTCCAAACTCTGTGATCTGTAACAGTCCTTCTGGAGCCCTTCTCCACACTCTGCTCTCCGTAACAGGACTTCTGAAACCCAGTCACTAAACTCTGCTCTCTGTAACAGTCTTTTTGCACCTCAGTCTCCAACCTCTTCTCTCTGCAACGATCCTTCTGCACCCCAGTCTCCAACGTCTCCTCTTTTAAACAGTCCATCTGCACCTAAGTCTCCAAATTCTGCTCTTGGCAACAGTCCTTCTTCACCCAAGTCTCTAGACTCTGCTCTCTGCAACAGTCCTTCTACACCCCAGTCTTCAACCTCTTCTCTGTGTAACAGTCCTTCTGAACCCCCGTCTCCAACCTCTGCTCTCTGTAACAATGCTTCTGCACCCCAGTCTCCAACCTATGCTCTCTGTAACAGTCCTTCTGCACCATATTCTGAATCCTCTGCTCTCTGTTACAGTCTTTGTATACCGCAGTCTCCAAACTCTGCTCTCTGTAACGGTCCCTCTGTACCCCAATTTCCAACCTCTGTTTCTGTAAAAGTAGTTCTGCACCTCAGTCACCAAACTCTGCTCTCTGTAACATTCCTGCTGCAAATCAGTCTCCAACCTCTTCTCTCTGTTACAGTCATTCTGCACCTCTGCCTGAAACCTCTGCTCTCTGCACGATTATTCTGCACCTCAGTCTCTAATCACTGCTCTCTGTAATATTTGTCCTACACCACAGTCACCAACCACTGTTCTCTGTAAGATCCCTCTTCAACCCAGCCTCAAAATTCTGCTCTCTGTGACAGTCCTTCTGCAACCCAGTCTCCAACCTCTGCTCTCTGTTGCAGGCCTTATGCACCCCAGTCTCCAAACTCTGCTCTCTGAAACAGTCCTTCTGCACGCCAGTCTGCAACCTCTGCTCTCTCTATCGGTCATTCTGCACCCCAGTATCACACCTCTGCTTTCTGTATCATAATTCTTCACCACAGTTTCCAACGATTGCTCTGTATAACAATCCTTCTGCATCTCAGTCTCCAAACTCTGCTCTCTGAAACAGTCCTTCTGCACCCCAGTCTCCAAACTCTTCTTTCTGCAACATTCCTTTTGCACCCCAGTCTCCAACCTGTGCTCTCTGTCACATTCCTTCTGCACCGCAGTCTCCCACCTCTTCTCTCTGTAACGATCCCTCTGCAGCCCAGTCTCCACCTCTGCTCTCTTCAACGATTCTTCTGCAACTCAGTCTCCAACTTCTGCTCTCTTCAACGATCCTTCTGCACCCCAGACTCAACTTCTGCTCTCTGTAACTGTTTTTCTGCACCTCAGAATCCAAAATCTGCTCTCTGCAACCGTCCTTCTGCACCCCTGTCTCCAACCTCTGCTCTCTGCAACGATCCTTATGCACCCCAGTCTCCAACATCTGCTCTCTGCAACAGTCCTTCTGCACCCCAGTCTCCAACGTCTCCTCTTTTTAACACTTCTTCTGCACCCCAGTCTCCCAACTCTGTTCTCTGTAAGGTCCTTCTGCACCGCAGTTTCCAAACTGTGTTCTCTGTAACATTCTTCTCCAACCCAGTCTACAACCTCTGCTTTTCTCAACGGTCCTGCAGCAACCCAGTCTACAACATCTGTTCTCTGCAACAGTCCTTCTACTTTCCAGTCTCAAACCTCTTGTCTCTGTAACAGTCCTTCTGTACCACAGTCTCCAACCTCTTCTCTCTTTAACGGTCCTTCTGCACCCCAGTCTCCAACCTCTGCTTTCTGTAACAGTCTTTCTGCAACTTGGTCTCCAACCTCTGAACTCTGCAACATTACTTCTGCACCCCATTCTCTAACCTCTGCTCTCTGCAACAGTCCTTCTTTACTACAGTCTTCAACCTCTGCTCTCTGTAACGGTTCTTCTGCACCCCAGTATCAACCTCTGCTTTCTCTATCACTAATTCTGCACCCCAGTCTCAAACCTTTGCTCTCTGTAACATTCTTTCTGCACCTTAGTCTCCAACCTCTGCTCTCTGCGACAGTTCTTCTGCACCCCAGTCTCCAAACTCTCCTCTCAGCAACAGTCTTCTGAACCCCAGTCTCAAACATCTGCACTCTGAAACAGTTCTTCTATAAACCATTCTCCAACCTCTGCTCTCTGTAACAGTTTTCCTGTATGGCAGTCTCCGAACTCTGCTCTCTGCAATAGTCCTTCTGCACCCCAGTCTCCAACCTCTGCTTTCTGTATCAGTCCTTCTGAACCCCAGTTTCCAACCTCTGCTCTCGGCAACAGTCCTTCTGCACCCCAGTATTCAACTTCTGTTCTCTGTAACAATTTTTCTGCACCTCAGTTTCCAAATTCTGACCTCTGCAATGGTCCTATTTCACCCCAGTCTCTAGCCTCTGCTCTCTACAATGATCCTTCTGCACCCCAGTCTCCAACATCTGCTCTCTGAAACAGTCTTTGTGTACATCATTCTGAAAACTCTTAACTCTGCAAGGATCCTTGTGCACCACAGTCTCTGAACTCTGCTTTCTGTAACAGTCCTTCTGCACCTCAGTCTCCAACCTCTGCTCTCTGTAAGATCCTTCTGCAACCCAGGCTCCAAACTCTGCCCTCTGTAACAGTCATTCTGCATCCTTTCACCAAACTCTGCTCTCTATAACAGGCCTTCTGCACCGCAGTCTCCAAACTCTTTTCTCTGTAACAATCCTTCTACACCCCAGTCTCAAACCTCTGCTCTCTGCAAAGATCCTTCTGCACCCCAGTCTCCAACCTGTCTACGCTCCAACAGTCCTTCTGCACCTCAGTCTGAAAACTCGGTTCTCTGCAACGATTCTTCTGCACCCAAGTCTCCAAACTCTGCTCTCAATAACTGTCTTGTTCCACCTCAGTCTCCAAACTCTGCTCTGAGTAAGATCCTTCTGCGACCTTGTCTTCAAACTCTGCTCTCTGTAACAGTCCTTGTATACATCAGTCTGAAAACTCTGATCTCTGCAATGATCCTTGTGCACCACAGTCTCTAAACTCTGCTTTCTGTAAGAGTCCTTCGGCAACTCAGTCTTTAACCTCTGCTCTCTGTAACAGTCCTTCTGAACCCCAGTCTCCAAGCTCTTCTCTCTGTAAGATCCTTCTACACCCCAGTTTCCAAACTCTGCTCTCTGTAGCATTCCTTCTCCACCCCAGTCTCCAACCTCTGCTCTCTGCAATGGTCTTTCTGCACGACAGTCTCAAACCTCTGGTTTCAGCGACAGTCTTTCCAAACTCTGCTCTGGGTACATTTCTTCTGCACCTCAGTCTCTAATCTCTGCATTATGTAAGATCTTTCTGCAAGAAAATCTCCAAACTCTGCTCCCTGCAAAAATCTTTCTGCATCTCAGTCTCCAACCATTGCTCTCGGTAACATTTCTTCTGCACCTCAGTCTCCAACCTCTGCTTTATGTAAGACTTTCTGCCACCCAGTCTCCAAACTCTGCTCTCTGTAACATTCCTTCTGCACCCCAGTCTCTAACCTCTGCTCTCTGTAACAGTTTTTCTATACCACAGCCTCCAACCTCTGGTCTCTGTAACGGTCCTTCTGCACCCCAATTTCCAACCTCTGCTTTCTGTAAGAGTCCTTCTGCACCTCAGTCTCCAAACTCTGTTCTCTGTAACAGTGCTTCTAAACCTCAGTCTCCAACCTGTTTTTTCTGCAACAGTCCTTCTGCACTCCAGTCTGCAAACTCTGCTCTCTGTAACAGTCCACCGGCACCTCAGTCTCCAAATTCTGCTTTCGGTAAGATCCTTTAGGAACCCAGTCACCAAACACTGCTCTGTAAAACAGTCCTTCTGCACTTGAGTCTCCAAACTCTCCTCTCTGTAACAGTTCTTCTACACCTCTGTCTCAAACCTCTGCTCTCAGTAACAGTCCACCTGCACCTCAGTTTTAAACCTCTGCTCTCTGTACGATCCTTCTGCACCCCAGTCTCCAAACACTGCTCTCTGTAACAGTCCACCTGCACCTCAGTCTCCAAACTCTCCTCTCTGTAACAGGCCTTCTGCAAGCCAGTCGCCAAACTCTTCTCTCTGTAGCAAGCCTTCAGCATGCCAGTCTCCAAAATCTGCTCTCTGCAACGATCCTTCTGCACCTCATTCTCCAACATCAGCTCTCTGCAATGATCCAACTGCACCCCACTCTCCAACCTCTGATCTCTTCAATAGTCTTTCTGCACCTATGTCTCCAAATTATGCTCTCTGTAAGATGCTTCTGCACCCCTGTATCCAACCTTTGCTTTCTGTAACAGTCCTTCTGCACCTCAATCTCCTACCTCTGCTCTCTCTAACAGTTCTTCTGCACCTCAGGCTACCAACTTTACTCTCTGTAGGATCTTTTTGAAACCAAGTCTTTAAACTCTGCACTCTGTAACAGTCCTTCTGCACAACAGTCTCCAACCTCTTCTCTCTGCAATGATTCTTCTTCACCCCAGTCTCCAACATCTGCTCTCTGTAAAATTTCTTCTCCACCCCAATTTCACAACTCTGCTTCCTGTAACAGTCCTTCTGCACCTGAGTCTCCAAACTGTAATCTCTGTAACAGTCCTTCTACACCTCAGTCTCCAAACTCTGCTCACTGTAACAGTCCTTCTATACTGCAGTCTTCAAACTCTGCTCTCTGTAAACGTCTTTCTACAGCCTAGACTACAATCTCTGCTTTCTGTATCAGTCGTTATGCACCCCAGTTTCTAAATTCTCCTCTCTCTAAGAGTCTTTCTGCACCTCAGTATCCAACCTCTGCTCTCTGCAACACTCCTTCTGCACTCCAGTATCCGAACTCTGCTCTCTTCAACAGTCTTTCTGCACCCCAGTCTTCAACCTCTTTTTTGTGCAACAGTTCTTCTGCACCCCAGTCTGCAAACTCTGCTCTCTGTAACAATCCTTCTGCCTCTCAGTCTCCAACCTCTGCTCTATGTAACAAGACTTCTGCACTTCAGTCTCCAACCTCTGCTCTCCGTAACAGTCCTTCTTCACTCCAGTCTCCAAACTCTGCTCTCTGCAACAGTCCTTCTGCACCTAAGTATCCAAACTCTGCTCTCTGTAAGATACTTCTGTACTCCAGTATCCAAACTCTGCTCTCTGTAACATTTCTTCTCCACCCCATTCTTTAATCTCTGCTTTTTGCAAATGTCCTGAAACACCCCAGTCTCCAACCTCTGTCCTCTGCAACAGTCCTTCTGCTCCCCAGTCTCCAACATCTGATCTCTGGAACGGTCGTTCTGCACCCCAGTCTCCAAACTCTGCTTTCTGTATAAGTCCTTCTGAAACCCTGCTCAAACCTCTGCTCTCTGTATCTATCCTTCTGCACCTCAGTCTCCAACCTCTGCTCTCTGTTACAGTTTTTCTATACCACAGTCTCCAAAGTCTGGTCTTTCTTAGGGTTTTTTTGCACCCCAATTTCCAACAACTTCTTTCTGTAACAGTTTTCTACACCTCAGTCTCAAAAATCTGCTCTCTGTAACAGTCCATCTGCACCTCAGTCTGACACCTCTTCTCTCTGCACGAAACTTCTGCACCCCAGTCTCCAACCACTGCTCTCTGTAACAGTCCACCTGCACCTTAGTCTCCAACCTTTGCTCTCTGTAAGTACCTTCACGAACTCAGTCCCCAAACTGTGCTCTCTATAAGAGTCCTTCTGCACCCCAGTCTCTCACCTCTCCTCTCTGGAACAGGCCTTCTGCACGAAAGTCTCCAATGTCTGCTCTCTGTAGCAGGCCTTCTGCACCCCAGTCTCCAACAACTGCTCTCAGTAACAGTCCACCTGGATCTCAGTCTCTAACCTCTGCTCTCTGTAAATTTCTTCTAGAAATCAGCCTACAAACTCTGCTCTCTATAAGAATCCTCCGGCACCCCAGTCTCCATCCTCTTCTCTCTTTTACAGGCCTTCTGCACGCCAGTCTCCAAACTCTGCTCTCTGTAGCAGGACTTCTGCACCCCAGTCTCCAACCTCTGCTTTCTGCAACGATCCTTCTGCACCCCAGTCTTCAACCTCTTCTCTCTGCAATTATCTTACTGCACCCCACTCTCCAACCTCTGATCTCTGCAACAGTCCTTCTGCAACTCAGTCTCAAACTTCTGCTCTCTGTAAGATCCTTCTGCACCCCTGACTCCAAGCTCTGCTTATTGCAACGATCCTTCTGCACCCCAGTGTTCAACCTCTGATCTATGTAACAAAATTTTGCACCTCAGTCTCAAACCTCTGCTCTCTGCAACATTCTTTCTGCACCCCAGTCTTCAACTTATTCTCTCTCTAAGAGTCTTTCTGCAATGCAGTCTTCAACATCTGTTCTCTGCAACATTCCATCTTCAGCCCAGTCTCCATCCTCTGCTCTCAGCAACAGTCTTTCTGCACCCCAGTCTCCATCCTCTGCTCTCTGCAACAGTCCTTCTGCACCCCAGTCTCCAAACTCTGCTCTCTGTAACAATCCTTCTGCACATCAGTCTCCAAACTCTGTTCTCTGCATCGGTCCTTCTGCACCTCAGTCTCCAACCTCTACTCTCTGTAACAGTCCTTCTGCACTTCACTCTTCAACCTCTGCTCTCTGTAGATCCTTCTAAAACCCAGTCTTAAACCTCTGCTCTCGGTATCTATTATAATGCACCTCAGTCTCCAAACTCTGCTCTCTGTTACAGTTTTTCTATACTGCAGTCTCCAAACTCTGGTCTCTGTTACAGTCTTTCTGCACCCCAATTTCCAACCAATTTTTTTCTATAACAGTCCTTCTGCACCTCAGTCTCTAAACTCTGCTCTCTGTAACAGTCCTTCTACACCTGAGTCTCCAACCTCTGCTCTCTGTAACAGTCCTTCTGCACCTCAGTCTGACACCTCTGCTCTCTGCACAATCCTTCTGCACCCCAGTCTCCAAACACTGCTCTCTGTATCAGTCCACCTGAACATAGTCTCCAATCTCTGCTCTCTGTAAGATTCTTCCAACCACTTCTTTCTATAACAGTCCTTCTGCACCCCAGTCTCCAAAATCTGCTCTCTGTAACAGTCCTTCTTCACACAAGTCTCCAAACTCTGCTCTCTGCAAACATCCCTCTTAACCCCAGTCTCCAACCTCTGCTCTCTGCAACAGTCCTTCTGCACCCCAGTCTCCAACAACTGCTCTCTGCAACAGTTTTTCCGCACCTGTCTGAAAACTCTGCTGTCTTCAACAAACTTTATGCTCCCCAGTCTCCTACCTCTGCTGCCTGTAACAGTCCTTCTGCACCTCATTCTCCCAACTCTGCTTTCTGTAAAATACTTCTGCAAACTAGTCTTTAAACTCTGCACTATGTAACCGTCCTTCTGCACAACAGTCTCCAACCTCTGCTCTCTGTAACAGGACTTCTGCATCCACTCTCAAAATCTGTTCTCTGTAACAGGCGTTCTGCACCCGAGTCTCCAAAATCTTCTCTCTGCAACGATTCTTCTCGATACCAGTCTCCAACCTCTGCTCTCTGAAACAGTCCTTTTGCACCACACTCTCCAACCTCTGGCTCTGTAGGATCCATCTGAACAACACTCTCCAAACTCTGATCTCTGTGACAGTCCTTCTGCACCCCAGTCTCCAACATCTACTCTCTGTAACAGTCCTTCTGAACCTCAGTCTCTAAACTCTGCTCTCTTAAGCAGTCCTTCTGCACCACATTCTCTAAACTCTGCTCTCTGCAACAGTCCTCTTCACCCCAGTCTCCAACATCTACTTTCTGCCACAGTACTTCTCACTCCAGTTTCCAAACTCTGCTTCCTGCAATGATTCTTCTGGACCCCAGTCTCCAAAGTCTGCTCTCTGCAGAGTTTTTCTGCACCAGAGTCTCTAACCTCTGATCTCTGTAACAATCCTTCTGCATCTCAGTCTCCAAACTCTGTTCTCTGCAAGGGTCCTTCTGCAAATCAGTCTCCAAACTCTACTCTCTGTAACAGTTTTTCTGCACCTCAGTCTGCAACCTCTGCTATCTCTAAGATTCTTCTGCAACCCAGTCTCCAACCTCTGCTCTAGGTAACAGTCCTATACCACAGTCTCCAAACTCTGCTCTTTGTAACGGTCCTTCTGCACCTTAATTTCCAAACTCTGCTTCCTGTAACAGTTTTTTTGCACCTGAGTCTCCAAACTCTGCTTTCTGACACCGTCCTTCTACAACCCAGTCTCCAACCACTGCTCTCTGTAAACGTCCACCTGTACCTCAGTCTGAAACCTCTGCTCACCACGATTCTTCTGCACCCCAGTCTCCAAACATTGCTCTCTGTAACAGTCCACCTGCAGCTCAGTCTCCAACCACTGCTCTCTGTAACATCCTTCAGCAACCCAGTCTTCAAACACTGCTCTCTATGACAGTCCTTCTGCACCCCACTCTCAAACCTCTACTCTCTGTAACAGGCCTTCTGCACGCCAGTCTCCAAAGTCTGCTCTATGCAACGATCATTCTGCAAGCCTGTCTCCATCCTCTGCTCTCTGCAATGATCCAACTAAACCCCAGTCTCCAACCTCTCATCTCTGAAGCAGTCCTTCTGCACCTCAGTCTCCAACCTCTGCCTTCTGTAATAGGCCTTCTGCACCCCAGTCTCCAAACGCTTCTCTCTGTAACAGTCCTTCCGCACCTCAGTCTCCAATCCCTGCTCTCTGTAACAATCCTTCTGCACACCAGTCTCTAAAATCTGCTCTATGCAACAGTCGTTCTCCACCCCAGTCTCAAACATCTGCTCTCTGCAACAGTCTTTCTGCACCCCAGTCTCCAAACTCTTCTCTCTGCAACGACTTCTGGACCCCAGTCTCCAACGTCTGCTCTCTGCAACATTCCTTCGGCAATACAGTCTCCAACATCTGCTCTCTGTAAGATCCTTTTGCACTCCAGTTTTCAAACTCTGCTCTCTGTAAAATTTCTTCTCCACCCCAGTCTCAAACCTCTGTCCTCTGCAACAGTCTTTCTGTTCCCCAGTCTCCGAGATCTGCTCTCTGTAACAGACCTTATGTACCGCAGTTTCCAACCTCTGTTCTCTGTAACGGTCCTTCTGCAACCCAGTCTCCAACCTCTGCTTTTTGAATCAGTCCTTCTGAACCCCAGTCTCCAACGTCTGCTCTTTGTATTTATTCTTCTGCACCTCAATTTTCAACCCGTGCTTTCTGTAACAGTCCTTCTGCAAGTTAGTCTCTAAACTCTGCTCTCTGTAACAGTCCTTCTACACCTCAGTCTCTAACCTCTACTCTCTGTAAAAGTACTTCTGCACCTCAGTCTGAAACCTCTTCTCTCCACAATTCTTTTGCACCACATTCTCCAACTACTGCAATCTGTAACAGTCCACCTGCACCTCAGTCTCCAAGATGTGCTCTCTGTAAGTTCCTTCAGCAAACCAGTCTCCAAAATCTGCTCTCAGTAAAAGTTTTTCTGCACCCCAGTCTCCAACCTTTCCTCTCTGTAACAGGCCTTCTGCACTGCAGTCTCGAAACTCTGCTCTCTATAGCAGGCCTTCTGCACTTCACTCTCCATCCTCTGCTTTCTACAATGATCTTTCTGCAACCCAGTCTCCAAATTTTGCTCTCTGCAATGATCCTACTGCACCCCAGTCTCCAACCACTGATCTCTGATACAGTCTTTCTGCACCTCAGTCTCCAATTTGTGCTCTCTGTAAGATCTTTCTGCACCCCTGTCTCCAAACTCTGCTCTCTGTAATAGTCCTTCTGCAATCCAGTCTCCAACCTCTGCTCTCCACAAAAGTCATTCTGCACCCCAGTCTCCAAACGCTGTTCTCTGCAACAGTCCTTCTGCACCCTAGTTACCAACATCTGCTCTCTGCTACAGTACTTCTGCACCCCAGTCTTCAACCACTGCTCTCTGTAACAGTCCTCCTGTACTGCAGTATCCAATCTCTGCTCTCTGTAATGGTCTTTCTGCACCCCAGACTCCAACCTCTGCTTTCTGTATTAGGACTTCTGTACCCCAGTTTTCAACCTCTGCTCTCTGTAAGAGTTTTTCTGCTTCTCAGTCTCTAACATCTGATCTCTGCAAAAGTCCTTCTGCAACTAAGTCTCAAAATTCTGCTCTCTTTAAGATCCTTAGGCACCCCTGTAATTAACCTCTGCTCTATGAAACTGTCCTTCTGGACCCGAGTCTCCAAACTCTGCTCTCTGTAACAGGACTTCCGCACCTCAGTCTCCAACCTCTGCTCTCTGCAACAGTCTTTCTGCACCCCAGTCTCCAAACTCTGCTTTCTACAACAGTCCTTCTGGACCCTAGTTACCAACATCTGCTCTCTGCAACAGTCCTTCTGCACGCCAGGCTCTAACATCTGCTCTCTGCAACAGTCATTGTGCACCTGAGTCTGAAAACTCTGCTCTGTGCAACGACCCTTCTGCACCCCATTCTCCTACCTCTGCTCTCTGTAACAGTCCTTCGGCACCTCAGTCTCCCAACTCTGCCCTCTGTTTGATCCTTCTGCAACCCAGTCTTTAAACTCTGCACTCTGTAACAGTCCTTCTGCACAACAGTGTCCAACTTCTGCTCTCTGTAACAGGACTTCTGCAAACCAGTCTCCAAACTCTGCTCGGTGTAACAGGCCTTCTGCACTCCAGTCTCCAACCTCTTCTCTCTGCAATGATTTGTCTCTACCCCAGTCTCCAACATCTGCTCTCTGCAACAGTCCTTTTGCACCCCAGTCTTCAAACGCTGCTCTCTGTAATATCCATCTGAACCCCAGTCTCCAACCTGTGCTCTCTGTAACAGTCCTTCTGCACCCCAGTCTTCAAACTCTGCTCTCTGTAACAGTCCTTCTGCACCCCAGTCTCTAAACTCTGCTCTCTGGAACAGTCCTTCTTCACCTCATTCTCCAACCTTTTCTTTCTGCAACACTCTTTCTGCTCCCCAGTCTCCGAGATCTGCTCTCTAAAACAGTCCTTCTGTACCGCAGTGTCCAAACTCTGCTCTCTTTTTCGGTTCTTCTATACCCCTGTCTCAAAACTCTGCTTTTTGTATCAGCCTGTCTGAACCTCAGTCTCCAACATCTGTTCTCTGTATCCATCCTTCTGCACCTCAGTCTCCAACTTGTGCTCTCTGTAAGAGTCCTTCTGCATCCCAGTATCCAGCCTCTGCTCTCGGTAACAGTCCTAAACCGCAGTCTCCACACTCTGCTCTCTTTAACGGTCCTTCTGAATGCCAATTTTCAACCTCTGCTTCCTGTAACAGTCCTTCTACACCTCAGACTGAAACCTCTGCTCTCTGCATGATCCTTCTGCACCTCAGTCTCCAACCTGTGCTCTCGGTAACATTCCATCTGCACCCCAGTCTCCAACCTCTGCTCTCTGCATTGGTACCACTTAACCCCAGTCTTCAATCTTGTTCTCTACAACAATCCTTCTATACTGCAGTCTCCAACGTCTGTTCTCTGTAAGGGACCTTTTGCAACCCAGTCTCCCACCTCTACTTTCTATATCAGTCTATCTGCACCACAGTCTCCAAACTCTGCTCTGTTTAACCATCATTCTGCACGTCACTGTGTAACCTCTGCTCTCTGAAACAGTCCTACTCTAACCAGTCTTCAAACTTTGCTCTCTGCAAGAGTCCTTTTGCACCCCAGTCTCCATCCTGTGCTCTCTGCAACAGTCAATCTCCACCCCAGTCTCCAACCTTTGCTCTCTGTAAGAGGCCTTCTGTACCCCAGTCTTGAAACTCTGCTTTATGTAACAGTTCTTCTGCACCCAAGTCTCCAACCTGTGCTCTCTGTAACAGTCTTTCTGCACCTCAGACTCCAAACTCTGCTCTCTACTACAGTCCTTCAGCGCCTCAATCTCCAACCTCTTCTCTCTGCCACAGTTCTTCTGCACCTCAGTGTCAAAACTCTGCTCTCTGTAAGATCCTTCTGAAACCCAGTCTCCAACCTCTACTTTCTGCAATGGTACTTCTGTAAACCAGTCTCCAACCTCTGTTCTCTACAACAGTCATTCTTCACCCCAGTCTCCAACGTCTGCTCTCTGTAAGAGTCTTTCAGTCTCCAACCTCTGTTCTCTGTTAGGGTCCTTCTGCACCCCAGTCTTAAACCTCTGCTTTCTGTATCAGTCCTTCTACACTGCAGTCTCTAAACACTGCTCTCTCCAACGATCCTTCTGTACCTCATTCTCCAACCTCTCCTCTCAGTAAGATTCTTTGCAACCCAGTCTCCAAACTCTGATCTCTGTATCTGTCCTTCTGCACCCCAGTCTCCAAGAACTGCTCTCTGTAACAGGCCTTCTTTACCCGAGTCTCCAACCTCTTTTTTATGTAACAGGCCTTTTGCCCCCAGACTCCAAACTCTTCTCTCTTCAATGATCCTTCTCCACCCCAATTTTCAACCTCTGCTTTCTTTAACAGTCCTTCTGCACCTCAGTCTCCAACCTGTGCTCTCTGTAATATTTCTTCTGCACCCCAGTCTCCAACCTCTGCTCTCTGCATTGGTACCACTTAACCCCAGTCTCCAACCTTGTTCTCTACAACAGTCCTTCTGTACTGCAGTCTCCAAACTCTGTTCTCTGTAAGAGACCTTTTGAAACCCAGTCTCCCACCTCTACTTTCTATATCAGTCCTTCTGCACCACAGTCTCCAAACTCTGCTCTCTGTAACACTCCTCTGTACCCCAGTCTCCAACATCTGCTCCCTATAATGGTCCTTCTGCACCTCAGTCTCCAACATCTGCTCTCTGCAACACTCCTTCTGCACCCCAGTCTTCTAACTTTGCTCTCTGCAACAGTTTTTTCTGCACCTCAGTCTTTAACCTGTGCTCTCTGTAAAAGTCCTTTTGCACCCCAGTCTCCAAACTGTGCTCTCAGTAAAAGTCCTTCTGCACCACAGTCTCCAAACTCTGCTTTCTCTAACAATCCTTCTGAACCCCAGTCTCCAAACTCTGCTCTCTGCAACGATCCTTCTGCACCCCAGTCTCCAAAGTGTGCTCTCTGTAAAAGTCCTTCTGCACCACAGTCTCCAAACTGTGCTCTCAGTAAAAGTCCTTCTAAACCCTAATCTCCAACCTCTGCTCTTTTTAACAGTCTTTCTACATCCCATTCTCCATACTCTACTCATCCCAAGGATACCTCTGCACCCCAGTCTCCATCCTCTGCTCTCTGCAACTTTCCTTTTGCACCCCAGTCTCCAGCATCTACTCTCTGCAACAGTCTTTCTCCACCCCAGTCTCCAAAAATATGCGCTCTGTAACAGTCCTTCTGGACCCCAATCTCCAACCTCTACTCTCTGCAACAGTCCTTCTACACCCCAGTCTAAAACCTCTGCTCTCAGAAAAAGTTTTTCTGCATCCCAGTCTCCAAACTCTTCTCTCTGTAACTATCCTTCTGCACCTCAGTCTCAAACCTCTGCTCTTTGCAAGGGTCCTTCTGCACCTCAGTCTCCAAACTCTGCTCTCTGTAAGATCCTTCTGAACCCCAGTCTCCAACTCTGCTCTGAAACAGGCCTTCTTCCCCCCAGTCTCCAACCTCTGCTCTCTGCATCAGTCCATTTGCACCCAAGTCTCCAACCTCTGCTCTCTGCAACAGTCCTTGTGCAACCCAGTCTCCAACCTCTGCTCTCTGCAACAGTTCTTCTGTACCTCAATCTCCAATCTCTGCCCTATGGAACAATCCTTCTGTGCACAAGTCTCTAACATCTGCTCTCTTAAACAGTCCTTCTACACCCCAGTCTCCAACCTCTGCTTTATGCAACAGTCCTTCTACACCCCAGTCTCCATACTCTGATCGCTTCAACGATACTTCTGCTCCCCAGTCTCCAAACTCTGTTCTCTACATCAGTTATTCTTCAACCCAGTCTCCAAACTCGGCTCTCTGTAACAGTCTTTCTGTACCACAGTCTCCAACCTCTGATCTCTGTAAGGGTCCTTATGCACCCCAGTATCCAACTTCTTTCTGTATCAGTCGTTTTTAACCAGAGTCACAAAACTCTGCCCTCTGTAACCGTCCTCCTGCAACTCAGTCTGCAACCTCCACTCTCTACAACAGTCCTTCTGCACACCAGTCCCCAAAATCTGCTCTCTGCAACAGTCATTCTCCACCCCAGTCTCCAAACTTTGCTCTCTGTAGCAGTCCTTCTGTACTTCATTCTACAACCTCTGCTCTCTGTAATGGTACTTCTGCACCCAAGTCTCTAACCTCTGCTTTCTGTGTCAGAACGTCTGCGCCCCAGTCTCCAACCTGTGCTCTGTTTAACTGTCCTTCTGCACTTTAGTCTCCAACATCTGCTCTCTGCTACAGTCCTTCTGGACCCCAATCTTCAACCTCTACTCTCTGCAACAGTCCTTCTACATTTCAGTCTAAATCCTCTGCTCTCTGCAACAGTCTTTCTGCACCCCAGTCTCCAACCTCTGCTCTCTGTATCAATCCTTCTGCACCTTAGTCTTCAAACTTTGCTCTCTGCAGCTATCCTTCTTCACCCCATTCTAAAACCTCTGCTAGCTGCAACAGTCCTTGTGAAGCCCAGTTTCCAACATCTGCTTTCTGCAACAGTTCTTCTGTAGCTCAGTCTGAAAACTCTGCTCTCTTCAATAATCCATCTGCACCCCGTTTTAAAAACTCTGCTCTCTGTAACAGTCCTTTTGTAACTCAGTCTCCAATCACTGCTCTCTTCAACAGTCCTTCTACACCTAAGTCTCCATACTCTGATCTCCCCAACGGTCCTTCTTCACCCCAGTCTCCAAATTCTGTTCTCTACATCGGTTCTTCTGCAACGCAGACTCCAACCTCTGCTCTCTGTAACAGTCCTTCTGTACCACAGTCTCCAACCTCTGTTCTCTGTAATGGTCCTCATGCACCTCAGTAACCATTCTCTGCCTTATGTATCAGTCGTTTTGAACCACAGTCTCCAAACTCTGCGCTCTGTAACCATCCTTCTTCTACTCAGTCTGCAACATCTGCTCTCTGCAAGAGTTCTTCTGCAACCCACTCTCCATTTTCTGTTCTCTGCAAGAGTCCTTTTACACCCCAGTCTCAGACATCTGCTCTCTGCAACAGTCATTCTGCAACCCAATCTCCAAACTTTGCTCTCTGTAACAGTCCTTCTGTACTGCATTCTCCAACCTCTGCTCTCTGTAAGGGTACTTCTGCACCAGAGTCTCCAACCTCTGCTTTCTCTGTCAGTCCT
Organism: Ictidomys tridecemlineatus; assembly: GCF_052094955.1. Taxonomy (NCBI): domain Eukaryota; kingdom Metazoa; phylum Chordata; class Mammalia; order Rodentia; family Sciuridae; genus Ictidomys; species Ictidomys tridecemlineatus. Next base: position 25,809 of record NW_027526146.1, read on the forward strand.
TCAGCAATCCAGTCTCCAATCTCTGCTCTGTGTAACTGTCCTTCTGCACCTTCGTCTCCAACCTCTGCTCTCTGCTACAGTCGTTCTGGACCCCAATCTCCAACCTCTACTCTCTGCAACAGTCCTTGTACATCCAAGTCTAAAACCTCTGCTCTCTGCATCAGTCCTTCTGCACCCCTGTCTCCAACCTCTGCTCTCTGTGACAATCCTTCTGCATCTCAGTCTCCAACCTCTGCTCTCTGCAACGGTCCTTCTGCACCTTAGTCTCCAACCTCTACTCTCTGTAACAGTTCCTCTGCACCTCAGTCTCCCTTCTCTGCTCTCTGTAAGATCCTTCTGCAACCCAGTCTCCAAGCTCTGCTCTCTGTATCAATCCATCTGCACCCAGGTCTCCAACATCTGCTATCTGTAACTGTCTTTCTGCACCCCAGTCTTTAACCTCTGCTATCTGCAACACTCCTTCTGCACCTCAGTCTCCAAACTCTGCTTTCTGCAACAGTCCTTCGGCACTCAAGTCTCCAACCTTTTTTCTCCACAACATTCCTTCTGCACCCCATTCTCCAACCTGTGCTCTCTGTAAAAGTTTTTCTGCACCCCAGTCTCCGAACTCTGCTCTCTGTACAGATCCTTCTGCACCCCAGTCTTGAACCTCTGCTCTCTGCAATGATCATTCTCCACCTCAGTTTCCAACCTCTGCTCTCTGCAACGATCCTTCTGCACCCCAGTCTCAAACCTCTGTTCGCTGCAACAGTCCTTGTGAACCCCCGTCTTCAACATCTGCTTCCTGCAACAGTTCTTCTGTATCTCAGTCTGAAAACTCTGCTATCTGCAACAGTCCTTCTACACCCCAGTCTCCATACTCTGCTCGCCCAACGATCCTTCTGCACCCCAGTCTCCAACGTCTGCTCTCTTAAACAGTAATTCTACACCCCAGTCTTTAAACTCTGCTATCTGCAGCAGTCCTTCTACACCCTAGTCTCAATACTCTGCTCACCCCAACGATCCTTATGCACCCCAGTCTCCAAACACTGTTCTCTACATCAGTTCTTCTGCACCCCAGTCTTCAACCTCGGCTCTCTTTAACAGTACTTCTGTACCGCCGTCTCGAACCTCTGTTCTCTGCAAGGGTCCTTATGCACCCCAGTATCCAACCTCTTCTTTCTGTATCAGTCGTTTTGCACCACCTTTTCCAAACTCTTCCCTCAAGAACAGTCCTTCTGCAACTCAGTCTGCAACCTTTGCTCTCTGAAACAGTCTGTCTGCACCATAGTATCCATCCTCTACTCTCTGCAACAGTCCTTCTGCACCTCAGTGTGGAACCTCCACTCTCTGTAACAGTCCTTCTGCACTTCAGTCTCCAAACTCTTTTCTCTGTAAGATCCTTCTGAAACGCAGTCTCCAATGTCTCCTCTCTGTAACAGTCCTTCTGCTACCTATTCTTTAACCTCTGCTCTCTGCAACAGTACTTCTGCACCTCAGTCTCCGACCTCTGCTTTCTGTAACAGTCCTTCTGCAAACAAATCTCCAACCTCTGCTGTCTGCAACATTCCTACTTCACCCAAGTCTCCAACCTGTGCTCTCTGTAAATGTTCTTCTGCTCCCCAGTCTCCAAACTCTGCTCTCTGTAACAATCCTTCTGCACCCAAGTCTCAAACCTCTGCTCTCTGCAATGATCCTTGTGCACCCCAGTATCAAAACTCTTCTAGCTGCAACAGTCCTTGTGAACCCCAGTCTCCAACATCTGCTTCCTGCAACAGTTCTTCTGTACCTCAGTTTGAAAACTCTGCTCTCTGCAATAATCCATCTGCACCCCAGTCTCCAACTTCTGCTCTCTGTAACAGTCCTTCTGTACCTAAGTCTCCAATCACTTCTCTATGCAACAGTCCTTCTGCACCTAAGTCTCCAACATCTGCTCTCTGCAAAAGTCCTTCTGAACCCTAGTCTCCATACTCTGCTCTCCTAAACGATCTTTCTGCACCCCAGGATACAACATCTGTTCCCTACATCAGTCCTTCTGCAACTCAGTCTGCAACCTCTGGTCTCTGCAACAGTCCTTCTTCACCCAACTCTCCATCTTCTGCTCTCTGCAGCAGTCCTTTTGCAACCCAGTCTCCAACAACTGCTCTCTTCAACAGTCATTCTCCACCCCAGTCTCCAATCTCTGCTCTCTGTAACAGTTCTTCTGTACTGCATTCTCCAACCTCTGCTCTCTCTAAGGGTACTTCTGAACCTGAGTCTCCAAACTCTGCTTTCTGTATCAGTCCTTCTGCACCCCAATCTCCAACCTCTGTTCTGTGTAACTGTACTTCTGCACCTTAGTCTCCAAGTCTGCTCTCTGCTACAGTCCATCTGGATCCCAATCTCCAACGTCTACTCTCTGCAACAGTCCTTCTACATCCCAGTCTAAAACTGCTGCTCTCTGCAACAATCCTTCTGCACACCAGTCTCCAAACTCTGCTCTCTGTAACAATCCTTCTGTACCCCAGTCTCCAAACTGTGCTCTCTGTAAGACCCTTCGGAAACCCAGTATTCAAACTCTGCTGTCTGTAACAGTCCTTCTGCATCCAGTCTCTAAACTCTGCTCTCTGTAATAGGTCTTCTGTATCTCAGTCTCCAATTCTGCTATCTTTAAGAGGCCTTCAGAACCCCATTCTTAAACTTCTACTCTCTGCAACGATATTCTTCACCCCAGTCTCCAACCTCTGCTCTCTACAACAGTACTTTTGTACCCCAGTCTCCAGCATCTGCTCTCTGGAAGATCTTTCTACACACCACTCTCCAACCTCTGCTCGCTGTAACTTTCCTTTTGTACCGGATTCTAAAACCATTGCCCTCTGTAACGGTCCTTCTGCACGCCAGTCTCCAACATCTGCTTTCTCTATCAGTCCTTCTGAACCCCAGTCTCTAACCTCTGCTCAATGTAACAGTCTTTCTGCACCTCAGTATCCCAACTTTGCTTTCTACAACAGTCCTTCTGCACTCAAGTTACCAAATACTGCTCTCTACAACATTCATTTTGCACCCCAGTCTCCAACCTGTGCTTTCTGCAATGATTTTTCTGCACCTCATTCTCCCAATTTGCTCTCTGCAAAGATCCTTCTGCACACCAGTCTTCAACCTCTGCTCTCTGCAACAGTCCTTGTGAACCCCAGTCTCCAACATCTTCTCTCTGCAAAAGTTCTTCTGTACCTCAGTCTGAAAACTCTGCTCACTGCAATAATCCATCTGTACCCCAGTCTCCAAACTCTGCTCTCTGTAACAGTCCTTCTGTACCTCAGTCTCCAATCTCTGCTCTATGAAACAGTCCTTCTGCACACAAGTTTCAAACATGTGCTCTCTGAAACAGTCCTTCTAAACCCCCAGACTCCAACCTCTGTTCTCTGCAACAGTCCACCTACACCCAAGTCTCTATACTCTGCTCGCCCCAATGATCCTTCTGCACCCCAATCTCCAACATCTGCTCTCTGCAACAGTCTTTCTGTACCTCTGTCTCCAACCTCATCTCTCTGTAAGACCCTTTTGAAACCCAGTCTGCAAACTCTGCTCTCTGTAACAGTCCTTCTGCACCCCAGTCTCCAACCTCGGCTCTCTGTAACAGTCCTTCTGATCCGCCGTCTCCAACCTCTGTTCTCTGTAAGGGTCCTTATGCACCCCAGTATCCAAACTTTGCTTTCTTTATCAGTCGTTTTGCACCACCTTCTCCAAACTCTTCCCTCACTAACAGTCCTTCTGCAACTCAGTCTGCAACCTCTGCTCTCTGCAACAGTCCTTCTGCACCCCAGTCTCCATCCTCTACTCTCTGAAACAGTCCTTCTGCACCCCAGTCTCCAACATTTGCTCTCTGCAACAGTTCTTTTGTACCTCAGTCTGAAAACTCTGCTCGCTGCAATAATCCATCTGACTCCCAGTCTCCAACCTCTACTCTCTGTAAAAACTCTTCTGTACCTCATTCTCCAATCTCTGCTCTATGCAACAGTCATTCTTCACCCCAGTCTCCAACCTCTGCTCTCTGTAACAGTCCATCTGTACTGCATTCTCAAAACTCTGCTCTCGGTAAGGGTACTTCTGCACCCGAGTCTCCAACCTGTGCTTTCTGTATCAGTCTTTTTGCACCCCAGTCTCCAAACTGTGCTCTGTGTAACTGTACTTCTGCACCGCAGTCTCCGACGGGCCTTCTGAACCCCAGTTTCCAAAATATGCTTTCTCTATTAGTCCTTCTGCACCTCAGTCTCCAACCTCTGCTCTCTGCAACATTCCTTCTGCACGCCAGTCTCCAAACTCTGCTCTCTGTAATGATCCTTCTGCACCCAAGTCTCAAACCTCTGCTCTCCGCAACGATCCTTCTGCACCTCAGTCTCCAAGCTCTGCTCTCTGCAAAGATCCTTTGGCACCACAGTCTCAAACCTCTGCTCGCTGCAACAGTCCTTGTGAACTCCAGTCTCCAACATCTGCTCTCTGCAACAGTTCTTCTGTACCTCAGTCTGAAAACTCTGCTCTCTGCAATAATCCATCTGACTCCCAGTCTCCAAACTCTACTCTCTGTAAAAGTTCTTCTGTACCTCATTCTCCAATCTCTACTCTATGCAACATTCCTTCTGCACCCAAGTCTCCAACATCTGCTCTCTGAAACAGTCCTTCGACACCCCAGTCTTCAACCTCTGCTCTCTGCAACAGTCCTTCTACACCCCAGTCTCCATACTCTGCTCGCCCCAGTGATCCTTCTGCACCCCAGTCTCCAAACTTTGCTCTCTGCAACAGTCCTTCTACACTCCAGTCTTTATTCTCTGCTCGCCCCAACAATACTTCTGCACCCCAGTCTCCAACATCTGTTCTCTACATCAGTTCTTCTGCACCCCAGTCTCCAACCTCTGCTCTCTGTAAAAGTCCTTCTGTACTGCAGTCTACAACCTATGTTTTTTCTTAGGGTCCTTATGCACCCCAGTACCAAACATCTGCTTTCTGTATCAGTCGTTTTGCACCAGAGTCTCCTAACTCTGCCCTCTGTAACAGTGCTTCTGCAACTCAGTCTGAAACGTCTGCTCTCTGCAACAGTCCTTCTGCACCACACTCTCCATCCTCTGCTCTCTGCAACAATCCTATTGCACCCCAGTCTCCAACATCTGCTCTCTGCAACAGTCATTCTTTCTCCAACATCTGCTCTCTGCAACAGTCATTCTCCACTCCAGTCTCCAAACTCTGCTCTCTGTAATAGTCCTTCTGTACTGCATTTTTAAACTTCTGCTCTCTGTAAGGGTACTTCTGCACCCGAGAATCCAACCTCTGCTTTCTGTATCAGTCCTTCTGAACCCCAGTCTCCAACCTGTGCTATGTGTAACTGTCATTCTGCACCTTAGTCTTCAACCTCTACTCTCTGCAACAGTCCTTGTACATCCCAGTGTAAAACCTCTGCTTTCTGCAACAGTCCTTCTGCATCCCAGTCTCCATCCTCTGCTCTCTGTAACAATGCTTCTGCACCTCAGTATCAAACCTCTGCTCTCTACAACGGTCCTTCTGCACCTCTGTCTCCAACCTCTACTCTAATTAACAGTGTTTCTGCACCTCAGTTTTCAAATCTGCACTCTGTAAGATCTTTCTGCAACCCAGTCTCCAAACTCTTCTCTCTTTAAAAGGCCTTCTTCACCCCAGACTCCAAACTCTGCTCTATCAGTCCATCTGCACCTCTGTCTCTAACCTCTGCTCGCTGCAACAGTCCTTGTGCAACGCAGTCTACATCATCTGCTCTCTGCAAAAGTTCTTTTGTACCTCAGTCTGAAAACTCTGCTCTCTGCAATAATTCTTCTGCACCTCAGTCTCCAACCTCATCTCTCTGTAAGACCCTTCTGAAACCCAGTGTGCAAACTCTGCTCTCTGTGACAGTTCTTCTGCACCCCAGTCTCCAACCTGTGCTCTCTGTAACAGGCCTTCTTCACTCCAGTCTCCAACCTCTGCTCTCTGTAAGAGGCCTTCTGCACCACAGTCTCCAACCTCTACTCTCTGCAAGGATGCTTCTGCACCCCAGTCTCCAACATCTGCTCACTAAAAGTGTCCTTCTGCACCCCAGTCTCCAACCTCTGCTCTCTGCGAGATCCTTCTTCACACTAGTCTCCAACCGCTGCTCACTGTAACAGTTCTTCTGCAACCTAGTCTCCAAACTCTGCTCTCTGTAACAATAATTCTGCACCTCAGTCTCCTACCTCTGCTCTCTGCAAGGGTCCTTTTGCACCCCAGTCTCTAACCTCTGTTCTCTGCAACAGTCTTCTGCACCCCAGTCTCCTACCTATGCTCTCTGTAACAGTCGTTCTGTACCAGATTCTCCAACCTCTGCTCTCTGTAACGGTCCTTCTGCACACCAGTCTCCAACATCTGCTTTCTCTATAAGTCCTTCTGCACCACAGTCTCCAAACTCTTCTCTTGGTACCAGTCCTTCTGTACTGCAGGTACCAACCTCTGCTCTCCGTAAAAATCCTTATGCACCCTAGTATCCAACCTCTGCTTTCTGTATAAGTCGTTTTGCACCATAGTCTCCAAACTCTGCCGTCTGTAAGAGTCTTTCTGCAACTCAGTCTGCAACCTCTGTTCTCTGCAACAGTCCTTCTGCACCCCTGCCTCCAACATCTGCTATCTGCAACAGTGATTCTCCACCCAAGTCTCCAAACTCTGCTCTCTGTAAGAGTCCTTCTGTACTGCATTCTCAAAACTCTGCTCTCTGTAAGGATACTACTGCACCCGAATCTCCAAACTCTGCTTTCTGTATCAGTCCTTCTGCACTCCAGTCTCAAATCTCTGTTCTGTGTAACTGTCCTTCTTCACCTTAGTCTCCAACGTCTGCTCTCTTCTACAGTTTTTCTCGACCCCAGGCTCCATCATCTACTCTCATCAACAGTCCTTCTGCACCCCAGTCTCCAACCTCTGCTCTCTGTAACAATCCTTCTGCACCCCAGTCTGCAACCACTGCTCTCTGCAACAGTTTTTTCTGTACCCAAATCTCCAACTTCTGCTCTATGAACAAGTTCTCCTTTACCCCAGAATTCATCCTCTGCTGTCTGTAACAATCCTTCTGCACCCCAGTCTCCAAATTCTGCTCTCTGCAGAAGACCTTCTTCACCCAAGTCTCCAACCTCTGCTCGCTGTAATATGCTTCTGTACCCCAGTCTCCAAACTCTACTGTCTGTAACAGTTCTTCTGCACTGAAGTCTCCAAACTCTGCTCTCTGTTACAATCCTTCTGCACCTCACTCTCAAACCTCTGCTCTCTGCAATTGTCCTTCTGCAACCCTGTCTTAAACATATGTTCTTGCAACAGTCCTTCCGCTCATCAGTCTCCAATCTCTGCTCTCTGTAAAAGTCCTTTTGCACCCCAGTCTCCAATCTCTGCTCTCTGTAACGGTCCTTCTGCACCCCAGTCTCCAACCTGTGTTCTCTGCAACAGTCAGTCTGCACCGCAGTCTTCAAACTCTGCTCTCTGTAACAGTCCTTCTGTACCGCAGTCTCCAACCTCTCTTCTCTGTAATGGTCCTTCTGCACCCCAGTCTCCAGATTCTGCTTTCTGTATCAGTCCTTCTGAACAACAGTCTCCAACCTCTCCTCTCTGTAACAGACCTTCTTCACCTAAGTCTCCAACCTCTGCTCTATGCAACAGTCTTTCTGCAACACAGTCTCCAACCTCTGTTTTCTGTATCAGTCCTTAACTACAGTCTCCAAAATCTGCTCTCTGTAACAGTCCTTCTTCACAGTCTCCAACCTCTGCTCTCTGCAACAATCTTTCTACACCCCAGTCTCCATCATCTGCTCTCTGCCACAGTCCTCCTGCATCTCAGACTCCAACCTCTGCTCACTGTAAGATTCTTCCGCACCCCAGTATCCAACCTCTTCTCCCTTCAACGGTCCTACTGCACCCCAGTCTCCAACCTCTGTTCTCTGCATCAGTCCTTCTGCACCATAGTCTCCAACATCTACTCTCTGCAACAGATCTTTTCCACCCCAGTCTCCAACCTCTGCTCTCTGTAACAGTCCTTCTGTATTGCAGTCTCCAAACACTGCTCTCTGTAAGGGTATTTCGGAACAACAATCTCCTACCTTTCCTAACTGCAACAGTCCTTCTACACCCCAGTCTAAAACCTCTGCTCTCTGCAACAGTCTTTCTGCACCCCAGTCTCCAACCTCTGCTCTCTGTATCAATCTTTCTGCACCTCAGTCTCCAAGCTCTGCTCTCTGCACGATCCTTCTGCAACTCAGTCTCCAAACCCTACTCTTTGTAACAGTGCTTCTGCACCTCAGTCTCCAAACTCTGCTCTCTGTAAGATCCTTCTGCAACCCAATCTCCAAACTCTGCTCTCTGTAACAGTCATAGTGTGCCCCAGTCTCAAAACTCTGCTCTCTGTAAAAGGCTTTCTTCACCCCAGTCTTTAAACTCTGCTCTCTGTATCTGTCTTTCTGGACCCCAGTCTCCAACCTCTGCTCTCTGCAACAATCCATCTGCACCCTATCTCCAACCTATGCTCGCTGCAACAGTCCATGTGCACCCAGTCTCCAACATCTGCTCTCTGCAACAGATCTTCTGTACCTCAGTCTGAAAACTCTGCTCTCTGCAGTCTCCAACATCTGCTCTCTAAAACAGATCTTCTGTACCTCAGTCTGAAAACTCTGCTCTTCTGCACCCCAGTCTCCAAACTCTGCTCTCTGTAACAGGCCTTCTGCACCCCAGTCTCCAACCACTGCTCTCTGTAAGAGGAATTCTTCACTCCAGTCTCCAACAGCTACTCTCTGCAATGATGCTTTTGCACCCCAGTCTCCAACCTCTGCTCTCTGCAACAGTCTTTCTGCACCCCAGTCTCCAACCTCTTCTCTGTGTAAGATCCTTCTCCACACCAGTCTCCAACCTCTGCTCGCTGTAACATTCCTCTGGAACCCAGTCTCCAAACTCTGCTCTCTGTAACAATAATTCTGCACCTCAGTATCCAACCTCTGCTCTCTGCAAAGGTGCTTCTGCACCCTAGTCTTCAACCTCTATTCTCTGCAACAGTCGTTCTGCACCCCAGTCTTTATCCTCTGCTCTCTATAGCAGTCCTTCTGTACCAGGGTCTCCAACCTCTGCTCTCTTTATCCGTCCTTCTGCACCCCAGTCTCCAACATTTGCTTTCTCAATAAGTCCTACTGCACCCCAGTCTTCAACATCTGCTCTCTTTAACAGTCTTTCTGCACCTCAGTCTTCAACCTCTGGTTTCTGCAAAAGTCCTCCTGCACCCCCGTCTTCACCCTCTCCTCTCTGCAACATTCCTTCTGCACCCGAGTCTCGTACCTGTGCTCTCTGTGAAAGTCCTTCTGCTCCAGAGTCTCAAACATCTGATCTGTGTAACGATGCTTCTGCACCCCAGTCTCTAATCTCTGCTCTCTGCAATTATCTTTGTGTAACTCAGTCTCCAACTTCTGCTCTCTTCAACGATCCTTCTGCACCCCAGTCTCAAATATCTGTACTCTGTAAAAGTCCTTCTACACCTCAGCCTCCAACCTCTGCTCTCTGCAACAGTCTTTTTGCACCCCAATCTCCAACATCTGCTCTTTTCAACAATTCTTCTATACCCCAGTCTCCAACTTCTGCTCTCTTAAACAGTCCTTCTGCACCCCACTCTCCAACCTCTGCTCTCTGTAACAGTCCTTCTGTACCTCAGTCTCCAAAATCTGCTCTCTGAAGGAATCTTTTGCAACCCAGTCTCCAAACTCTGCTCTCTGTAACAGTCCTTCTGCTCCTCATTACCGAACTCTGCTCTCTGTAACAGGCCTTCTTCAACCCAGTATTCAAACTCTGCTCTCTGTAAGAGTCCTTCTGCACCCCAGTCATCAACCTCTGCTCTTTGCAATGATTCTTCTGCAAATCAGTCTTTAACCTCTGCTCTCAGCAACGGTCCTTATGCACCCCAGTTTCCAAACTCTGCTCTCCGCAACAGTATTTCTGTACCCCAGTCCCCAACCTCAGCTCTCTGAAAGATCCTTCTGCACCCAAGTCTTTAAACTCTACTCTCTGTAACAGACTTTCTGCACCCCAGTCTTTAACCTATGATCTCTGTAACAATCCTTCTGCACATTAGTCTTTATCCCCTGCTCCTAGCAATGGTCCTTATGCGCCCAAGTCTCCACCTTCTGTTCTCTGCAACAGTCCTTCTGCACCACAGTCTACATCATCTGCTCTCTGTAACAGTCCTTCTATACTGCAGTCTCCAAACTCTGGTCTCTGTAACATTCCTTCTGGACCCCAGTATCTCACCTCTGCTTTTGGTATCAGTCCTTCTGAACCCCAGTCTCCAAACTCTGCTCTCTGTAACATTCCCTCTGCACCTCAGTCTTTAATCTCTGCTCTCTGTATCAGTCATTCTGCACCGCTGTTTCCAAACTCTGCTCTCTTATACAGTCCTTCTGCACCTTAGTCTTCAACAACTGCTCTCTGGTACAGTCCTTCTATACCCCAGTCTCCATAATCTGCTCTTAGCAACGATCCTTCTGCACCCCAGTCTCCAACGTCTGCTCTGCAACAGTCTCTCTACAACCTATTCTCCATCCTCTTCTCTCTGGAAGATCCTTCTGTACCCCAGTGTCCAAATTCTGCTATCTGTAACATTCCTTCTGCACCCCAGTCTCCAAACTCTGCTCTCTGCAATGGTCCCTCTGCACCCCAGTCTCCAACCTTATTCTCAACAACAGTTCTTCTGTACCGAAGTCTTCAACCACTGTTCTCTGTAAGGGTCCTTCTTCACCCCAGTCTCCAAACTCTGCTTTCTGTATCAGTGCTTCTGCACCACAGTCTCCAAATTCTGCTCTCTGTAACAGTTCGTCTACACCTCACTCTGCAACCTCTGCTCTCTGCAACAATCCTTCTTCACCCCAGTCTTCAACCTCTGCTCTCTGTAACAGTCCTTCTGTACTGCAGTCTCCAACCTCTGCTCTCTGCAACAGTACTTGTTCACCCCAAACTCCAATATCTGCTCTCTGCAACCGTTCTTATGTACCTCAATCTGAAAACTCTGCTCTATGCAATAATCCTTCTGCACCCGAGTCTCCAACCTCTGCTCTCTGAAACAGTTCTTCTGTACCTCAGTCTCCAACATCTGCTCTGTATCAGTTCTGCACCCCTGTCTCCAATATCTGCTCTCTGTAACAGTCCTTCTTCATCTCAGTCTTCAACCTCTCCTTTCTGTAACAGTCCTTCTGCACCCAAGTCTCCAAACTCTTCTCTCTGCAACGATCCTTCTGCACCTCAGTCTCCTACCTCTGCTCTCTCCAAAAGTCCTTCTGAAACTCAGTCTCCATTCTTTGCTCTCTGTAATTGTCCTTCTGAACCCCAGTATCCATCTCTGCTCTCTGTAACAATCCGTCTGCACCTCTGTGTCCAACGTCTGCTCTCTGTAACAGTCTTTCTGCACCCCAGTCTTTAAACTCTGCTCTCTGTAACAGTCCTTCTATACCGCAGTCTCCAAACTCTACTCTTTATAACAGTCCTTCTGCACCCCAAGTGCAAACCTCTGCTTTCTGAAACAGTTATTCTGAACCTCAGACTCCAACCTCTGCTCTCTGTAACAGACCTTCTAAGCCTCAGTCTGAAATGTCTGCTGTCTGCAACATTCCTTCTAAACCCCAGGCTCCAAACTGTGCTATCTGTAACAATCCTTCTGCACCCCAGTCTCCAACATCTGCTCTCTGTAACAGGTCTTCTGCAACTCAGTCACCAAAGTCTGCTCTCTGTAACAGGCCTTCTGCACCCCAGTCTCCAACCTCTTCTCTCTGCAACAGTCCTTATGCACCCCAGTCTCCAAACTCTGCTCTCTGTAAGATCCTTCTGCACCCCGTTTTCCAAACATTGCTCTCTGTAACAGTCATTCTACACCTCAGTCTCCAACCTCATCCCTCTGCAACGGCCCTTCTGCAGCCCAGTATCCAACCTCTGTTCTCTTCGGCAGTCATTCTGCACCCCAGTCTAAAACCTCTGCTCTCTGCTACAGTCCTTCTGCACCCCAGTCTCCAACTTGTGCTCTTTGCAACATCTCTTCTGCACTCAGTCTTTAAACTGTGCTCTCTGTAACTATCCTACTGCACCCCGGTCTCCTAACTCTGCTCTCTGTAGCGATCCTTCTGCATCTCAGTCTCAAAACTCTGCTGTCTGCAACGATCCTTCTGCACCCCAGTCCCCAACGTCTGTTTTCTGTAACAGTGCTTCTGACCCCAGTCTCCAGCTTCTGCTCTCTGTAACATCTTTCTGCACACTAGTTTCCAAACTCTGCTCTAGGTGACATTCCTTCTGCACCCCAGTCTCCACCCTCTGCTCTTTGTAACGGTACTTCTGTACTGCAGTCTTCAATCAATCTCTGCTCACTGCAACATTTCTTCTGCACCCCAGTCTCCAAACTTTGCTCTCTGTAACTGTCTTTCTGACCCCAGTCTCTACCCCTGCTCTCTGTAATGATCCTTCTGCACCTCAGTGTCCAACCTCTGCTCTCTGCAACGATACCTCTGCACCCCAGTTTCCAACCTCTGCTCTCTTTTACAGTCCTTCTACACTTCATTCTCCAACTTTTCCTATCTGTACTCATCCTTATTGACGTCAGTCTCTAAACTCTGCTCTCTTTAACATCCTTTCTGCACCTCAGTCTCCAATCTCTGCTCTCTGTAACAATCCTTCTGCACCTCAGTCTTCAACGTCTGCTCTCTGTAACAGTACTTCTGCACCCTAGTCTCCAACATCTGCTCTCTACAATGGTCCTTCTGCACCAAAGTCTCCAAACTCTGCTCTCTCTAAAAGTCCTTCTGTACCGCAGTCTCCAAACTCTTTTCTGTATAACTGTCCTTCTGCACCCCAATTGCCAACTTCTGCTTTCTGTAACAGTCCTTCTGCACCTCAGATTCCAACCTCTGCTCTCTGTAACAGTCCTTCTAAGCCTCAGTGTGAAACTCTGCTCTCTTCAAAGATCCTTCTGCACCCCAGTCTCCAAAATGTGCTTTCTGTAACAATCCTTCTGCACACCAGTCTCCAACCTCTGCTCTCTGTAACAGGTCTTCTGCACACCATTCTCCAAACTCTGCTCTCTGTAAGAGGCCTTCTGCACCCCAGTCTCCAACCTCTTCTCTCTGCATCGATCCTTCTGGACCTCAGTCTTTAACCTCTGTTCTCTGCAACGATCCTTCTACACCACAGTTTCCAACCTTGAACTCTGTAACAGTCCTTCTGCACCCCAGTCTCCAACCTCTTTTTGCAGCTACAGTACTTCTGCACCCAAGACTCCAACCTCTAATCTCTGCAACACTATTTCTGCACCCAAGTATCTAACCTGTGCACTCTGTAATTGTCCTGCTGCACCCCAGTCTCCAACCTCTGCTCTCTGTAGTGATCCTTCTGCACCTCATTCTCCAACCTCTGCTCTCTGCAACGATCCTTCTGCACCCCAGTCTCAATCCTCTGCTCTTTGTAAGAATCCTTTTGCACCCCAGTCTCCAACCTCTCCTCTCTGTAAATGTCCTTCTGCACTGAAGTCTTCAAGTTCGGCAATCTGTAACAGTCCTTCTGAACTCCAGTCTCAAACCTCTGCACTCAGAAATGATCTTTCTGCACCTTAGTCTGAAACCTCTGCTCTCTTTAATAGTCCTTCTGCACCCAGTCTCCAACATCTGCTCTCTGCAAGGATCCTTCTTATTTCCAGTCTCCAACCTCTGCTCTCTGCAAAGTTCCTTCTACATCCCAGTTTCCAAAATATGCTCTCTGTAACAGTCCTTCTGCACATCAGTCTCCAAACTCTGCTCTTTGAAACAATCCTTCTGCACCCCAGTCTCCAAACTCTACTTTCTGTATCAGTTATTCTGCACCCCAGTCTAAAACCTCTGCTCTCTGTAACATTCCTTCTGAACCTCAGTCTCCAACCTCTGCTCTCTGCATCAGTCCATCTGCACCACAATCTCCAACCTCTGCTCTCTGCAAATGTCTTATTATACCCCAGTATCCAACATCTGCTCTCTGCAACGATCTCTCTGCATCCCAGTCTCCAACGTCTGCTCTCTGCAACAGTGGTTCTACACCCCAGTCTCCAACCTCTGCTCTCTGCTACAGTCGTTTTGCACCCCAGTCTCCAACCTCTGCTCTCTGCAACATTTCTTCTGCACCCCAGTCTCCAACCTGTGCTCTCTGAAACTATTCTACTGAAACCCGGTCTCCAAACTCTGCTCTCTTTAGCGATCCTTCTGCACCTGAGTCTCCAACCTCTGCTCTCTGCAACGATCCTTCTGCATCCCAGTCTCCCACATCTGCTCTCTGCAATGGTGCTTCTGCACCCCAGTCTCCAAACTCTGCTCTCTGTAACATTCCTTCTCTACGGCAGTCTCCAACCTTTTCTCTCTATAACGATCTTTCTGCACCCCAATTTCCAAACTCTGCTCTCTGTAACAGTCCTTTTAAGCCTCAGTCTGAAACTTCTGCTCTCTGCAACAATCCTTCTAAACACCAGTCTCCAAACTGTGCTATCTGTAACAATCTTTCTGCACCCCAGTCCCCAACGTCTGCTCTCTGTAACAGGTCTTCTGCAACCCAGTCTCCAAACTGTGCTCTCTGTAACAGGTTTTCTGCAACCCAGTCTCCAACCTGTGCTCTCTGCAATGATCATTCTTCACCTCAGTCTCCAACCTCTACTCTCTGCAACAGTCCTTCTGCACCCCAGTCTCAAATCTCTGCTCACTATAACAATCCTTCTGCACCCCAGTCTCCACACTCTGTTCTCTGAAACAGTTCTTCTGCACCCCAGTCTCCAATCTCTGCTCTCTGCAACAGTCCTTATGCACCCCAGTCTCAAACCTCTGCTCTCTGGTATAGTACTTCTGCAACCCAGTCTCCAACATCTGTTCTCTGTATCAGTCCTCTGCACCTTAGTCTCCAACCTCTGCACTCTGCAGCAGTCTTTTTACACCCCAGTAACCAAAATCTGCTTTGTGTAACGATCCTTCTGCACCTTAGTTTCCAACCTCTGCTCTCTGAAACGATTCTTCTGCACCCAAGTCTCCAACCTCTGATCTCTGTATCAGTCCTTCTGCACCACAGACTCCAAACTTTGCTCTCTGCCAAAGTCCTTATGCACCCAAGTCTTCAAACTCTGCTGTCTGCAACATTTCCTCTGCACCCCAATCTCCAACCTGTGCTCTCTATAACAGTCCTTCTGCACCGCAGTCTCCAATATCTGCTCTCTTTAACGATCCTTCCTCTATTCAGTCTCCAAACTCTGCTCTCTGTTAAAGTCCTTTTTTATCGCAGTTTCCAACCTCTTCTTTTTATAATGGTCCATCTGCTACCCAATTGCCAACCTCTGTTTCCTGTAACAGTCCTTCTGCACCCCAGTCTCCAAACTCTTCTCTCTGCAATGATCTTTCTACACATCAGTCTCCAAACTCTTCTCTCTGTAAAAGTCTTTCTGCACCTCAGTCTCCATCCTTTGCTCTCTGTAATTGTCTTTCTGCACCCCAGTCTACAATCTCTGCTTTCTGTAACAATCCTTCTGCACCTCTTTCTCCAACGTCTGCTCTCTGTAACAGTCCTAATGCACCCCAGTCTTTAATATCTGCTCTCTGAAATGATCCTTATGCACCCCAGTCTCAAACTACTTCTCTCTATAACGCTCCTTCTGCACCCCAATTTCCAACCTCTGCTCTCTGTAACAGTCCTTCTAAGCCTCAGTCTGAAACTTCTGCTCTCTGCAAAAATCCTTTTAAACAACAGTCTCCAAACTGTGCTATCTGTAACAATCCTTCTGCACCCCAGTCTCCAACGTCTGCTCTCTGTAACAGGTTTTCTGCAACCCTGTCTCCAAACTCTGGTCTCTGAAACAGGCCTTCTCCACCCCATTATTTAACCTCTGCTGTCTGCAAAAGTCCTTCTACACCCCAGTCTCCAACCTCTGCTCTCTGCAAAGATCCTTCTTCATTCCAGTCTCTGACGTCTGCTCTCTGTAAGATCCTTCTGCACCCCGTTCTCCAAACTTTGCTCTCTGTAACAGTCATTCTGCACCACAGTCTCGAACCTCATGTCTCTTCAACGGCCCTAGTGCACCTCAGTATCCAACCTCTGTTTTCTGCTGCTGTCTGTCTGCACCGCAGGCTACAAACTCTGCTCTCTGTAACAGTCCTTCTGCACCCCAGTCTCCAAACTCTACTTTCTGTATCAGTTATTCTGCACCCCAGTCTCCAAACTCTGCTCTCTGTAACAGGCCTTCTGCACCCCAATCTTCAAACTCTGCTCTCTGTAACAGGCCTTCTGCACCCCAGTCTCCAACATCTGCTCTCTGCAATGATCCTTCTTCTACCCAGTCTCCAAACTCTGCTCTCTGTAGAAGTCCTTTTGTATAGCAGTCTTCAACCTCTTCTCCTAGTAACGGTCCATATGCTCCCCAATTGCCAACTTCTGCTTTCTGTATCAGTCCTTCTGCACCCCAGTCTACAACCTCTGCTCGCTATAACAGTCCTTAAGCACCCTAGTCTCCAAAATCCGCTTTCTGCAACACTCCTTCTGCAACCCAGTCTCCAACCTCTGCTCTCTGTAACAATCTTTCTGCACCTCAGTCTCCAAACTCTGTACTCTGCAACGTTACTTCTGCACCTCAGTCTCCAAAATCTACTCTCAGTATCAGTCTTTCTGCACCTGATTCTTCAACCTCTGCTCTCTCTAAGATCCTTCTCCAACCCAGTCTCCAAACTCTGCTCTCTGTAACAGTCCTTCTGAATTCCAGTCTCCAACCTCTGCTCTTTGTAACCATCCTTCTGCACCGCAGTCTCTAAACTCTGCTCTTTCCAAGGATCCTTCTACACATCACTCTCCAACCTCTGCTCTCTGCAAGGATTCTTATGCACCACAATCTCCAACCTCTGCTCTCTTCAACAGTCCTTCTGCACACCAGACTCTAACATCTGCTCTCTGCAACAGTCCTTCAGGAACTCAGTCTAAAAACTCTGCTCTCTGCAATAATCCTTATGCACTTCAATCTCCTACCTCTGCTCTCTGTATGACCCTTCTGCAACCCAGTTTCCAAACTCTGCTCTCTGTAACAGTCCTTCTGCAGAATTGTTTCCAAATTATGCTCTCTGTAACAGGAATTTTGCAACCCAGTCTCGAACCTCTGCTCTCTGTACCAGGCCTTCAGAGCCCAAGTCTCCAAACTTTTCTCTCTGCAATTATTTTTCTCCACCCCAGTCTCCAACCTCTGCTCTTGGCAACAGTACTTCTGCACCCTACTCACCAACCTCTGCTCTCTGTAAGATCCTTATGCACTCCAGTCTCCAACTCTTCTCTCTGCAACGATTCTTCTCCTTCCCAGTCTCCAACATCAGCTCTCTGCAACTGTCCTTTTGCACCCCAGTCTCCAAACTCTGCTCTCTGTAAGATCCATCTGAACCCCAGTCTTTAACCTCTGCTCTCTGTAACAGTCCTTCTGCACACCAGTCTCCAAACTCTGCTCTATGTAACTGTCCTTCTGCACCTAACTCTCCAAACTCTGCTCTCTGTAACAGTCCATCTGCACCTCAGTCTCTAAAATCTGCTCTCTGCCACGATCCTCCTGCACCCCAGTCTTCTACTTCTGCTCTCTGAAACAGACCTCCTGCACCTCAGTCTCCAGAATCTGCTCTCTGTAACATTCCTTCTCCACCCCAGTCCCCAACTTCTGTCCTCTGCAACAGTCCTACTGCTCCCAAGTCTCCGAGATCTGCTCTATGTAACAGTCCTTCTGTACCGCAGTCTCCAAATTCTGCTCTACACCCCAATTTCCCACCTCTTCTTTCTGTAACAGTACTTCTGCACCTCAGTCTACAAACTTTGCTCTCTTTAACACTCCTTCTACACCTTAGTCTCCAACCTGTGCTCTCTGTAACATTCCTTCTGCACCCCAATCTCCAACCTCTGCTCTCTGCATTGGTACCTCTGCACCCCAGTCTCCAACCTTGTTCTCTAAAACAGTCCGTCTGTACTGCAGTCACCAACCTCTGTTCTCTATAAGGGTCCTTTTGCAACCCAGTCTGCCACCTCTACTTTCTATATCAGTCTTTCTGCACCACAGTCTCCAAACTCTGCTCTCTGTAACCGTCATTCTGCACCTCACTCTGAAACCTCTGCTCTCTGAAACAGTCCTTCTGCAACCAGTCTTCAAACTCTGGTCTCTGCAAGAGTCCTTCTGCACCCCAGTCTTCATCTTCTGCTGTCTGCAACAGTCCTTCTCCACCCCAGTCTTCAACCTCTGCTCTCTTTACCAGTCCTTCTGTACTGCAATCTCCAACCTCTGCTCTCGGTAAGGGTCCTTCTGCACCCCAGTCTCCAAACTCTGCTTTCTGTATCAGTCCTTCTGCACACCAGTCTCTAACCTGTGCTCTCTGTAACAGTCTTTCTGCACCTCAGACTCCATCCTCTGCTCTCTGCTACAGTCCTTAAGCACCCCAATCTTTAACCTCTTCTCTCTGCCACAATCCTTCTGCAGCTCAGTGTAACAACTCTGCTCTCTGTAAGATCCTACTGAAACCCAGTCTCCAACATCTACTTTCTGCAATGGTCCTTCTGTAAACCAGTCTCCAACCTCTGTTCTCTACAACAGACATACTGCACCCCAGTCTCCAACGTCTGCTCTCTGTAAGAGTCTTTCAGTCTCCAACCTCTGTTCTCTTTAAGGGTCCTTCTGCACCTCAGACTTAAACCTCTGCTTTCGGTATCAGTCCTTCTGCACTGCAGTCTCCAAACACTGCTCTCTCCAATGATCCTTCTGCACCTCAGTTTCAAACCTCTGCTCTAACAGTCCTTCTGTACATCATACTTTAACCTCTGCTCTCTGTAAGATTATTTTGCAACCCAGTCTCTGAACTCTGATCTCTATAACTGTCCTTCTGCACCCCAGTCTCCAAGAACTGTTCTCTGTAACAGGCCTTCTTAACCCCAGTCTCCAAATTCTGCTGTATTTAACAGGCCTTTTGCGACCAGTCACCAAACTCTTCTCTCTTCAATGATCATTCTCCACCCCAGTCTTCAACCTCTGCTCTCAGCAACATTCCTTTTGCACCCCAGTCTCCAACCTATGCTCCCTGTAAGATCCTTCTGCACACCTGTCTTTAACCTCTGCTCTCTGTAACACTCCTCTGCACACCAGTCTCTAACTTCTGCTCTCTGTAAGGGTCATTCTGCACCTCAGTCTCCAACTTCTGCTCTCTGCAACACTCCTTCTGCACCCCAGTCTCCTAACTTTGCTCTCTGTAACAGTTTTTCTGCACCTCAGTCTTTAACCTGTGCCCTCTGTAAAAGTCGTTCTGCACCCCAGTCTCCAACCTGTGCTCTCAGTAAAAGTCCTTCTGCACCACAGTCTCAAACCTCTGCTCTCTCTAAAAATCCTTCTTAACCCCAGTCTCCAAACTCTGCTCTCTGCAACGATCCTTCTGCACCCCAGTCTCCAACGTCTGCTCTCTGTTACAGTCCTTCTGCACCCCAGTCTTCAAACTCTGCTTTCTGTAACCATCTTCTGCATCTCAGTCTCCATCCTCTGCTCTATGCAAGAGTTCTACTTCACCCAAGTCTCCAATGTCTGCTCTCTGAAAATGTCCTTCTAAACACTAGTCTCCAAACTCTGCTCTCTGTAACAGTCCTTCTAAACCCCATTCTCCACACTCTGCTCGCCCCAAGGATACTTCTGCACCCCAGTCTCCATCCTCTGCTCTCTGCACCTTTTTTTTGCACCCCAGTCTCCAGCATCTGCTCTCTGCAACAGTCCTTCTTCACCCCAGTCTCCAAACTCTGCTCTCTGTAACAGTCCTTCTGGACCCCAATCTCCAAACTCTACTCTCTGCAAAAGTTCTTCTACACCCCAGTCTCCACCCTCTGCTCTCAGCAAAAGTTTTTCTGCACCACAGTCTCCAACCTCTTCTCTCTGTAACTATCCTTCTTCACCTCAGTCTCCGACCTCTGCTCTTTGCAAGGGTCCTTCTTACCTCAATCTCCAACCTCTACTCTCTGTAACAGTGCTTCTGCACCTCAGTCTCCAAACTCTGCTCTTTGTAAGATCTTTCTGAACCCCAGTCTCCAACATCTGCTCGCTGCAACAGCCCTTGTGCAATCCAGTCTCTAACGTCTGCTCTCTGCAACAGTTCTTATATACCTCAGTCTGAAAATTCTGCTCTCTGCAACAATTCCTCTGTACCCAAGTCTCCAACCTCTGCTCTCTGTAACAGTCTTTCTGTACCTCTGTCTCCTACCTCTTCTCTCTGTAAGAGCATTCTGAAACCCAGTCTGCAAACTCTGCTCTCTGTAACAGTCCTTCTGCACCCCAGTCTCCAACCTCTGCTCTCTGAAACAGGCCTTCTGCACCCCAGTCTCCAAGCTCTACTCTCTGCAACGATCCTTCTGCACCCCAGTCTCCTACCTCTTCTTTCTAAAACAGTCCTTCTGCACCCCAGTCTCCTACCACTGCTCTCTGTAAGATCATTCTGCACACCATTTTCCAACCCCTGCTCGCTGTAACAGTCTTTCTGGAACCTATCTCCAAATTCTGCTCTCTGCAACAGTCCTTTTAGACCCCATCTCCAACCTCTGTTTTCTGCAACAGTCCTTCTACACCCCAGTCTCCAAACTCTTCTCTCTGTAACAGTTCTTCTGTACCAGAGTCTCCAACCTCTGCTCTCTGTAACGGTCCTTCTGGCCCCCAGTCTCCAACATCTGCTTTCTTTGTAAGTCCTTTTGCACCCCAGATTCCAAACTCTGCTCTCTGTAACAGACCTTCTAAAGCTCAGTCTCCAACCACTGCTTTCAGCAACAGTCCTTCTGAAAACCAGTCTTCTACCTCTGCTCTCTGCAACATTCCTTCTGAACCCCAGTATCAAACCTATGCTCTCTGTAATAGTCCGTCTGCACCCCAGTCTCCAACCTCTGCTCTCTGTAATGATCCTTCTGCACCCCAGTCTCAAACATCCGCTCTCTGTAACAGTCCTTCTGCACCGCAGTCTCCAAACTCTTTTCTCTGTAAGATCGTACTAAAACCCAGTCTCCAACCTCTGCTATCTATAACTGTCCTTCTTAACCCCAGTCTTTAACCTCTTCTTTCTGCAACAGTCCTTCTTCAACTCAGTCTCCAAACTCTGCTTTCTGCAACAGTCCTTCTGATGCCAAGTCTCCATCCTCTGCTCTCCGCAACATTCCATCTGCAC
The DNA here is from genome assembly GCF_052094955.1 of Ictidomys tridecemlineatus. Classification (NCBI taxonomy): domain Eukaryota; kingdom Metazoa; phylum Chordata; class Mammalia; order Rodentia; family Sciuridae; genus Ictidomys; species Ictidomys tridecemlineatus. The sequence continues at coordinate 46,994 of NW_027526146.1, forward strand.
CCCAGTCTCCAAACTGTGCTCTCTGTAAAAGTCTTTCTGCACCGCAGTCTCCAAAATCTGCTCTCTTCAACGATCCTTCTGCACATAAGTCTCCAACCTCTGCTCTCTGCAACAATCCTTCTCCACACCAGTATCAAACCTCTGCTCTCTGAAACATTCCTTGTGAACCTCTGCTCTGTATCAGTCCTATACGCCTGTCTCCAACATATGCTCTTTGTAACAGTCCTTCTTCACCTCAGTCTTCAACCTCTGCTCTGTGTAACAGTCGTTCTGCACCCCAGTGTACAACCTCTGTTATCTGCAAGGATTCTTCTGAATCCCAGTCTCCAACATCTGCTCTCTGCAACAGTCCTTCTGCACCCAAGTCTTCAACATCTGATCTCTGCAACAGTCCTTCTGCACCTCAGTCTTTAAACTCTGCTCCATGTAAGATCCTTCTGCAACCCAGTCTCAAACCTCTGCTTTCTGCAACATTCCTTCTGCACCCTAGTCTCCAACCTGTGCTCTCTGTAAAAGTCCTTCTGCACCACAGTCTCCCACCTCTTCTCTCTGTAACGATCCTTCTGCAGCCCAGTATCCACCTCTGCTCTCTTCAACGATTCTTCTGAAACTCAGTCTCCAACTTCTGCTCTCTTCAACTATCCTTCTGTACCCAAGTCTCCAAATTCTGCTCTCTGTAACTGTTTTTCTGCACCTCAGAATCCAACTTCTGCTCTCTGCAACCGTCCTTCTACACCTCGGTCTCCAACCTCTGCTTTCTGCAAAGATCCTTATGCAACCCAGTCTACAACCTCTGCTTTCTTCAACGGTCCTGCTGCAACCCAGTCTCCAACATCTGTTCTCTGCATCAGTCCTTCTACTCCCCAGTCTCCAATCTCTGCTCTCTGTAACAGTCCTTCGGTACCGAAGTCTCCAAACTCGGTTCTCTGTAACTGTCCTTCCGCACCCAAGTCTCAAACCTCTGCTTTCTGTATAAATCCTTCTGAACCACGGTTTCCAACCTCTGCTCTCTGTAACAGTCCTTCTGCACCCCAGTCTCAAACCTCTGCTCTGTGCAACAGTTCGTCTGCACAGCAGTGTCCAACCTCTTTTCTCTGAAAGATCCTTCTGCACCCCAGTCTCCTAACTCTGATCTCCGAAACAGTCCTTCTTCACCCCAGTCTAACACCTCTGCTCCCTATAACAATCCTTCTGCACCTAAGTCTCCAACATCTGCTCTCTGCAACGGTCCTTCTGCACCCCATTCTCAAACCGCTGTTGTCTGCAAGAGTCCTTCAGCATGTCAGTCTCTAACCTCTGCTCCCTGCAAAAATCCTTCTGCACCCCAGTCTCCAACCATTGCTCTCGGTAACATTTCTTCTGCACCTCAGTCTCAAACATCTGCTCTATGTAAGATCCTTCTGCCACCCAGTCTCCAATCTCTGCTCTCTGTAAAAGTCCTTCTGCACCCTAGTCTCCAACCTCTGCTCTGTGCAAAAATTCCTCTGCACCCCACTCTCCAACCTCTGCTCTCTGTAAGATCCTTCTGCACCCCAATCTCCAAACTCTGATCTCAGTATCAGTCGTTTTTAACTCCAGTATCCAACCTCTGCTTCCTGCAACAATCCTTCTTCACCCCAGTCTCCAACTTCAGCTCTCTGTAACAGTTATTCTGCACCCCAGTCTTTAACATCTACTCTCTGAAACAGTCCTTTTGCATCCTATTCTCCAACCTCTGCACTCTGCATCAGTCCTTCTGTACTGCAGTCTCCAACCTCTGCTCTCTGTAAGGTTCATTCTGGACCCAAGTCTCCAACCTCTGCTTTCCGTATCAGTCCTTCTGCACCCAAGTCTCCAACCTCTGCTCTCTGTAACAGTTTTTCAGCATCTCAGTCTTTAACATCTGCTCTCTATAACAGTCCTTCTGCACCCCAGTCTCCAAACTCTGCTCTCAGCAACAGTTCTTCTACACTCAAGTCTTTAACCTCTGCTCTGTGTAACAGTCTTTCTGCAACCCAGTTTTCAATCTCTGTTCTCTGTAACGATCCTTCTGCATCCCCGTCTCAAACATCTGCTCTCTGCAACTGTCCTTCTGCACCCAAGTCTCAAACCTCTGCTCTCTGTAACGATCCTTTTGCACACCAGTCTCAAACCTCTGCTCTCTGCAATAATCGTACTGCACCTCAGTTGCCAACATCTGCTCTCTGTAACAATCTTTCTGCACTGTAGTCTCCAAACTCTCCTCTATGTAATATTCTTCTGTAACCCAGTCTCCAAACTCTGCTCCATGTAAAACCCCTTCTGTACCCAGTCTCCAACCTCTGCTCTCTGTAACAGCCTTCTGCACCCCAGTCTTTAAACTCTGCTCTCTGTATAAGTCCTTCTGGACCCCAGTCTTCAACCTCTGCTCTCTGTAACAGTCCTTCTGCAACTCAGTCTTTAACATCTGCTCTGTATAACAGTCCTTCTGTACCCCAGTCTCCAAACTCTGCTCTCTGCAACAGTCCTTCTACACTCCAGTCTTCAACCTCTGCTCTGTGTAACAGTCCTTCTGCAAACCAGTTTTTAATCTCTGCTCTCTGCAAGGATACTTCTGCATCCCAGTCTCCAACATCTGCTCTCTGCAACCGTCCTTCTACACCCAAGTCTCCAACCTCTGCTCTCTGCAAGGATACTTCTGCAAACCAATCGCCAACATATGCTCGCTGTAACAATCCTTCTGCACCACAGTCTCAAAACTCTGCTATACATAATATTCTTCTGCAACCCAGTCTCCAAACTCTGCTCTCTGTAACTGTTTTTCTGCACCCCTGTCTCCAAACTCTGCTCTCTGTATCAGTCCTTCTGCACCCCAGTCTCTAAACTGTGCTATCTTTAACAGTCTTTATGCATCTCAGTCTCCTAACTCTACTCTCTGCAACAGTTCTTCTGCACACCAGTCTCCAAAGTCTGCACTCTGAAACAGTTCTTCTCCACTCCAGTCTCCAACCTCTGCTCTATGTAACAGTCATCCTGAATTACAGTCTCCAAACTCTGCTGTCTGTAATGGTCCTTCTGAACCTCAGTGCACAACCTCTGCTTTATGTATCAGTCCTTCTGCACCCCAGACTCCAACCTCTGCTATATGCAACAGTCATTCTGAACCTCAGTCTCCAAATTCTACTCTCTGCAAAGGGCCTTCTGCACCCATGTCTCAAACACCTGCTCCCTGCAACAGTCCTTCCTCACCCCAGTTTCCAACCTCTGCTATCTGCAACAGTCCTTCTGCACCACAGTCTCCAAACTCTGCTCTCTGCAACAGTCTTTCTACACTCCAGTCTTCAACCTCTACTCTCTGCAACGGTCCTTCTGCACCCAAGTCTCCCACCTCTACTCTCTGCAACGATTTTTCTGCACACCAGTCTCCAACCTCTGCTCTCTGCAATAATCCTACTGCACCTCAGTCGCCGACCTCTGCTCTCTGTAACAATTTTTCTGCACCACAGTCTCCAAACTCTGCTCTACATAATATTCTTCTGCAACACAGTCTGCAAACTCTGCTCTCTGTAAAAGCCCTTCTGTACCAGATCTCCAACCTCTGCTCTCTGTAACAGCCTTCTGCACCCCAGTCTCTAAACTCTGTTCTCTGCATCAGTCCTTCTGCACCCCAGTCTCCAAACTCTGCTCTCTTTAACAGTCTTTCTTAATCTCAGTCTCCTACCTCTACTCTCTGCAACAGTTCTTCTGCACACCAGTCTCCAACATCTTCACTCTGAAACAGTTCTTCTCCTCTCCAGTCTCCAACCTTTGCTCTCTGTAACAGACCTCCTGTATTGCAGTCTCCAAACACTGCTGTCTGTAATGGTCCTTCTGCACCTCTGTCCCCAACCTCTGCTTTCTGTATCAGTTCTTCTGCACCCCAGTGTCCAACCTCTGCTATCTGCAACAGTCTTCTACTCCTCAAACTCCAAATTCTACTCTTCAAAAGTCCTTCTGCACCCATATCTCCAACACCTACTCCCTGCAAAAGTCATTCTTCACCGCAGTTTCCAACCTCTGCTATCTGCAACAGTTCTTCTGCACACCAGTCTCCAAACTCTGCTCTCTGTAACAGTCCTTCTGCACCTCAGTCTCCAAATTCTGCTCTCTGCAAAAGTCCTTTTGCACCCAAGTTTCTAACCTCTGCTCTCTGCAACAGTCCTTTTACACTCCAGTCTTCAACCTCTGCTCTGTTTAACAGTCCTTCTGCACCCCAGTCTCCAACCTCTGGCTCTGTAACAGTCCTTCTGGGCCTCAGTCACCAAACTCTGCTCTCTGTAAGATCCTTCTGCAACCCAGGCTCAAAACTCTGCTCTCTATAACAGTCCTGCTGCAACGCAGTCTCCAACCTCTGCTCTCTGAAACAGTCCTTCTGCACGCCAGTCTAAAAGCTCTGCTCTCTTTAATGGTCCTTCTGCACCCCAGGCTCTAACCTCAGCTTTCTGTATCATAATTTTTCAAACCAATCTCCATCGTCTTCTCTGTGTAACAGTCCTTCTGCATTTCAGTCTCCAAACTCTGCTCTCTGCAACAGTCCTTCTGCACCTCAGTCTCCATCCTCTGCTTTCTGCAACATTTCTTCTGTACCCCAGGCTTTAACCTGTTCTCTCTGTAACAGTCCTTCTGCACCCCAGTCTCCCACCTGTGCTCTCTGTAATGATTTTTCTGAAGCCCAGTCTCCACCTCTGCTTTCTGCAATGATTCTTCTGCAACTCCGTCTCCAACTTCTGCTGTCTTCAACGATCCTTCTGCACCTCACTCTTCAAACTCTGCTCTCTGTAACAGTTTTTCTGCACCTCAGTCTCCAACCTCTGCTCTCTTCAACTGTCCTTCTATACCCCAGTCACCAACCTCTGCTCTCTGCAACGATCTTTCTGCACCCCAGTCTCCAACGTCTCCTCTTCTTAACACTTCTTCTGCACCCCAGTCTCCAACATCTGTTCTCTGTAAGGTCCTTCTCCACCCCAGTTTCCAAACTCTGCTCTCTGTAACATTCTTCTACAACCCAGTCTCCAAACTCTGCTTTCTTCAACGGTCCTACTGCAACTTAGTCTCCAACCTCTGTTCTCTGAAACAGTCCTTCTGCTCCCCGATTTTCAATCTCTGCTCTCTGTAACATTCTTTTCTTACCGCAGTCTCCAACTTCTGCGCTCTGTAATGGTTTCTCTGCACCCTAGTCTTTAACCTCTGCTTTCTGTATCAGTCCTTCTGCACCACAGTCTTCAAACTCTGATCTCTGTAAGATCCTTCTGCAACCAAGTCTCCAAACTTTGCTCTCCGTAACAGTTTTTCTGTACACCAGGCTCCAACCTCTGCTCTCTGCAACGATTCTTCTTCACCCCAATCTCCAACCTCTGCTCTCTGCAACAGTCATTCTGAAACCCAGTCTCCAACATCTGCTCTCTGCAACAGACTTTCTGCACCTCAGTCTGAAAACTCTGCTCTCTGTAACGATCCTTGTGCACCCCAGTCTCCAAACTCTGATTTCTGTAACAGTCCTTCTTCACCTCAGTCTCCAACTTCTGCTTTCTGCAACAGTTCTTCTGCACCCAAGTCTTTAACATCTACTCTCTGAAACAGTCCTTCTAAACCCCTGTCCAATTGCAGAAGAATGAGACCTGAACTATCACTCACCCTGCAAAAAATCAACTCAAAATGCATTAAAGACCCAGGCACTAGACCAGAAATTATGCAGTTTCAAGGAAAAAACAAAGTCTATACTTAAACCTACAGGCAGAGTCAAAAACTTTCTCAATAGGATGACAAAGCTCAGGAGATAACACCAAAAGTTGGCTAATAGGATAGCATCAAATTAAGAAGGTTCTGCAGAGCAAAAGACATCATTAGAATATAAAGAGAGAACCTAAGGAAAGGGAGAAAATCTTTATGAGGTGCTCTTCTAAAAGAGGATGCATATTCAGAATATTAACAAAGAATTCAAAAAACTAAACATCAAATCCACAATTATTAAATAACCCAATTATCAAATAACCCAATTACCAAATGGGAAACTAAATGAACTAAACAGACAAGTCTTAGAAGAAATTATGTGAGTGGCCAACAAATATATGAAAATACTTGCAAGTCAAGACTACCCTGAGATTTCATCTCACTTCAGTGACAAAGGCAACCACCAGAAATACAAACAGAAATTAGTGAACAAGGAGATAATTGGAGAGAAAGGAGCACTCTCACCCTGTTGGTGGGCATGTAAATCAGCACAACCACCAAGGAAATCGGGATGGAGGCTCCTCAGGAGTAGCCATGGACCACCCTGCGACCCAGCTCTACCTCTGCTTGGTATTTATCACAGTGGATCGAAGACATCATACTATAATGACACATACATGCTCATAAACCAGCTGAGGTGACATCAGTGGACGAATGGATAAAGAACATAAGGTGTATGCACACTGGAATTTCATTCAGCCATAAAGAAGAACGAAATTATGTCATGTTTGAAGATGGATGGATCTTCAGAACATTAAGGAAAATAAGCAACTCAGAAAGTTAATGGCCATATGTTTTTCCTCTGTTAAAGCTGGGGGGGGAAAGAAGGAAAGTTGGGAAGGGAGTCTCATCATGAAAGTTGAAGGAAGACCAGTAGTGTCAAGGAACAAGGGGAGGGGGTGAGGAAAAGGGAAATATTGGAATGACATTGGCCAAAGTTCACGGTTATTTTGTGTGCATGTTCAAATATGTGTCAGCAAATCCCACCATCATGGACCACTACAATGCACCAATGAAGTGTGAAAAGAAGAGTTTCACATTACATGGGACAGGCACTATTCTAGGAGGGTGCTCATTTTTTCCCATCTATAAATACCACAATCATTTACCACTGTCAAAAATCTCTACAGATTCGAATGTTCTGATCACTGCTCCACCACATGGCCTCTTATACTTTAGGGTCCCCTTATTCTCACTGAAATCAGGGAGCCCATTTCAACGATGCCATCTTTTAATGTCTTCCCAGGCTTCCGAGGACAGCGGCTGCGTGTTTCACAAGGATCTGGTGCTGCCTTCTGAGCGCATGTCCACCAGGCCTTGCAGAAGGCTGGTTCTCCAGGCCCTCCTCCAGATCCAGTTGTGAGGCCAGGGAAAAGGTCACATAACACACCATCCAACACCTTATTTATTTCTGATCGCCACCCTCTCCATTATTCCAGGATCATATTGGTCATTGAACTTAAGCAAACACTGAGTCCAGATTTCAGTTCATCAACCAAAGAGAGTCTAATAGCCACTCCCCGTGGCTCAGGAAAATTCTTGGCCCTAACATTTCTGGTGATTACGTCCCTGTGACTGCATTCAAGATGATCCAGCAATATGTCCTGACTTATTTGGTCTAGAAGACTCAAACAAATTCTCTTATATATTCTTAAGGCTCCTATTAACAAAATACAGTAAAATATTTACCTTTTATTTTGGTGTGACCCTTATTCTCTCCTGGGCTATATTTTAAACACTTACCTGAGGCGTTCTATGATCAGACCCCAATTAAGAGTCTGGTGACAATGTGGGATGATGGATGAGCATCTTAAAGACAATTGGGCTGGGAATGTGGCTCAAGCAGTAGTGTCCTTGCCTGTCACGCATAAGGCCCGGGTTCTATCCTCAGCACCACATACCAACAAAGATGTTGTGTCCGCCGAAAACTAGAAAATGAATATTAAAAATTATTTCTCTCTCTCTCTCTCTCTCTCTCTCTCTCTCTCTCTCTCTCTCTCCCAGCTCTCCTCTCTTCTCTTCTAGTCTCTCACTCTCTCTTAAAAGAAAAAAAAGACAACTGCCCAGGTAGAGTCACCATAGGGTCTTCAATTTAAAGAAAGCTAGTCTCCTCGGGAAAGGAGGGGCTGCTTATGACAGCAAAGAGGGTTAATGGAGATTTCAGGGTTCTAGGCTCTGAGATTTGTCTAATTCCACTGGTATTTTGACATTCTAATTAACAGAGTCTCAATCATTCCCTCATTAATGTCCTAATTGACATAAGAGAGACCTGGAGAAATTGTGGATTTATAATTTTCTCTGTATTTCTGCAATTTGGAGAATTGGATGTTTTATTCTGATATTAACCTTTATCAGTTTCCAGAGAGAAAATATTTCTGATGATCTGAACCTGAATTCAAGGAGGAATATAATGCTTGAACCTATCATTTTCTTTCTGTATGTCTCTCACTCCAATCAGTAACAGCAGTCTGTAGTCATGTTGTAATGTTCATTCCCACCCTGAAGGTCGATGGTGTTATTTCAAAGCTCAGTTTTCCATAGACATTTGATTTCAGGCCACGATAACATAAAGTCTCTGTTGGGTCATTGCACACCAGGAATTATCAGGTCTCCTTTCCCATGGGCTGAGGCATCATCAACATATTCAATTCCCTCAGGTCAGACATCCAACCTTCCTCCTCAGATCTGTTATCTAGAATTATCTTTGATGTAAACCACTATTGTGGTCAGTGCCACCGTGGTCAGGTAGAGATGAAGAACGACTCTTGATGTCTTAGGGTAGAGGAAGTTGACACAGAAAAAAGTTATAAAATGGTTGGGAGATCTTAAAGAAAAAAGGAAAAAAGAGCAGGTGACACCACCCCATATATGAAAACACTAACTTCCCTGGAAAGAGATGCTCATTCCACGCTACTTTGACACACATTCAGGAACAGCTGTCTAGGAGCCTGCACACAGCTCCTGGCACCAAGGAGATTAGTTCCTGCCTCTACAGAGTTGGTTTGCTGCTGCTGCTATGGGATCCAAAAGAACCCGCTTTCTTCTTTTCCTTTATTCCTCTCTGCCTAGTGTTTGGCTGATCTTGACAGAACTGCCTAAAATGGAGGCCTGCAAGCAGGGGAGTGTGGGAAATGAGGTTATCGTACTTTCTGTCCCTCTGATGTGGGGAGAACACAGAAGGACAGAGATGGTGCTGAACACCCACACAAGGTGTCCAACACACTTGAACCTGAAAGTGGGAAAAGGGTGTTTGTAAAAAGAGAGGAGAGAAAAGAGTCTTAGAGATTTTAAAAGCGGGAGTTAGAGTTGAAGCTCAAGATACAGACTCCCTAACCAGGTGCCTACAAGTCCCTGGGAGGCATCTTTTTCAGATGACTGTATACACCAGTTTTAAGATTAGTCTAGACTTTATCGTGCAAAGCGATGCACACCCTCCAGCCAGCTTCCTCAGGGCACTCTGGACCTCGTTGCTTCTCAGGCTGTGAATGACAGGGCTCAATAGGGGGCTCACCACACAGAAGAGCACAGAGACCAGGGTGTCTGTGTCCAGCCTTCTCTGGGCCTGTAATAGTGGAAGTTGGCTATTCCATAGAAGACCACCACGACAGTGAGGGGGGACGCACAGGTGGAGAAGGCCTTCCTCTTGCCCTGGGCAGAGGGAATCCCCAAAATGGCCGCCATAATGAGTGCGTAGGAGCCTGCAGGGAAAAGGCAGGAGCTCAGGCCCATGGTGGCACTGACCACGTGGAGCGCAGACTCGTTGACAGAGGTGTCTGAGCAGGAGAGCTTAAGGAGAAATGGGGTGTCACAGAGAATGTGGCTGAACTGGTGGGCCCCACACAGAGTGAGTGTGATGGCCAGCACCATGTGTGTGACCAAATTCACCAGCCCACACAGACAGGACCCAGTCATCTGGCCAACAGAGACCTTCACACTCATAATGTCTGGGTACTGAGGAGGACGGCACGTGGCCACACAGCAGTCATACTGGCCACACAGCCAGTAAGAAGCCTTCTGTTCTAGCACTTGTCACCAAGAAGAAGATCTGGGAAAGGCAGCCCTCATAAGAAATGGCCTTCTTCTCCCAGAAGAAGTTCACCAGCAGTACTGGGAGGGTGGTGGATGTGTAGCAGACGTCCAAGAAGCTCAAATTGCTGAGGAAAAAGTACATTGGAGTGTGGAGAGCAGGACTGACCCTGGTGGCCACTATTATGAGCATGTTCCCCAGGAGATTGGTGAGGCAAATGACCAGAAAGAGAAGAAAGAACCAGTCCTGTAGGTTGGAGTGTTTGGAAAATCCCAAGAAGATGAATTCAGTGACAAATGATTGAATGCTCATTTCCAATGGTATCATAGCTACAGAACCGAGAAAAAGAGACCATGATGAGAATGGACTGAGAGCACCCCAAACAGGCTTGTTAATCTGCAGCAACATGGCAAATAATATTGTATACAGACATGCCTGGACACTGGAAAGAAACGTATAGGAGTGACTTTAGAGACAGCATAACTTCTCACAGACTTTTGCATGGGTACTCTTTTGTAAGAATAAATGGAGACTTGGTCAAAATGCACAACCAGCTATCAACACCTGTGTCTCATTGAATCTGCAGTATCTCCCTCCTAACACTGTGCTTCACTGTGATGAATTCTATATGTCTGTTATTTCAAGTAATAAGTTTTCATTATGGAAAAATGAAGAAAATGCAGAAAGTTATTCAGAAGAATAGAACAGGTCACAAAATCAAAGCTCTCTTTGCATTCATACCATTCTACCTCTATCTATCTTTAAAATATCCAAAGCAAAATTTCCCAATATTTTTGTACTCTATTTAGTTGTTTGCCTTGTAATCTTAATTTCCTAACATGAAATTAAGTTAATATCTCCCTTTTTATTGAACATAGAAACCTTCCATTCCATTTACTATCATAAATATTGGAATAGAAGCTTTCATACATATGTATCTGTGATCATCTCTGATTATTTCTTAAAAGTAAAATTATAAGTCACCTGCTTTTAAATACATTCATTTTTTAGTAGAAACTTTTATTTTTTTAAGTTTTATAAGATACAAGTAATTTTGACAAATGATATATACTTAGGTATTTTTTTTCTTTTGTATTATAAGATTTACCTCACCAAACATTACATTTTCTGAAAAAAAATGATTGATACAATTACTGATTATTTTATCATGTTACCCATGCTAATCCGTGATCCATTGTTTTGAACTAAAATTTCTGTTTCTTTTTCAATTGTAAATGAAAAATATTATAGTAAAACAGTAGGCTCTTGGTCCAGATAGATGTGGATTGAAATCCATCTGTTGTTTACTAGATGTTGTTTGTAAAAAAGTCAGCTCATCTCTAATCCTTAGTTTGTTCCTTGCTTAGGATATTAATGATGTCTATTTCACATCTGCTGAAAAAAGTTTAGAGATAATATAAGCTATGTGTCTGGCACATTACATTTACTTAATGCCTTTTATCAATTAGAAAATGTCTATCCATTTTTTACTAGTAGTTTTTTTTTTTTTTGGTGTATGTGTGCTCGGTTTTAAATTCAGAGCCTTATGCATACTAAGCATGCACTCTACCACTGGACTTTGCCCCTATTTTCTTTTAGTTATAGTTTTTATCATAAATAGATATTGAATTTTCTTATTTTCTCTGCATCTATTGAAATGATATATATTTTTTTCTTATTTAGTCTGTTACTATGGAAATTTGGTTAATTGAATTTTTGAGTATTGAACCAGCCTTGCATTCTGGGATTAATGTCAATTGACTGTAATGTTATCCTTATTTTATATGGCTGAGTTCAGTTTGTTAATATTGTTCCCTGCTTGGTTTTCTGTATTCTATTTTCGCTGTTTTCCAGAGATAATCTATTTCTTGAAGAATTCTCAGCTGTATTCTACTGTTATTTTCAGTCAATGCATGTTAGTGGACTAGTGGGAAACAGAGAAGAGATTTCTGATGTTTCCAGGAAGCCCTGCCTTAGGTACTGTAAACTCAGTCACAGGAATATGGCCTTCACAGTGACCCACTTTTTAGCAATATGGCTGAGCCTAGTTCTTATTCCTCCCGACGTTAGACATTTCGGCCTGTTCCTTTCCATAGCTACAAAGGTTTTCCTTTGAGTGTCCTAATGTAACAGTTTCTGTTACTCTTGCCTCTGAAGACTACAGCTTTTGTTCTATGCAAAAAATCAGGAAATGGGTCTGGGAGAAGTTTTGGCTGCTGTTGCTGTTCTTTGATCCTCCACCTATCCAAGAAATGATACCGTTATAGACACTTTCTCAGAATACTTCCCTATCTTCCTGGGAGCATTTGGTGGAATCCATGGAGAAAAAGAAAAAAATACAAACATCTTATGTCTATAGCCCTCTGGGTCTTTATTCTCTTAAACCAGTCTATACTTAGTCTTTAGAAATCCATTAACTATTTTTTATTTGATTTTTTTAATAAATAAACTCCTATGTATCTACTGGGTTCTCCCATAGTTAAAAAAATGCCTGGATTATTTTGGTTGCTTATCTCGTCCCAGACTTTGGTTAGTTGTTTGACTTACAATCTTCATTCCTAATAAAGTCAAGGAAAGTCATTAATTTGCATTTTCTTCTGCTCTTTTTGGTTATTATAATGATGAAAACAACATGCTTTCTAGCTATTTCGAACGATACTCAAGGTGAAATTTGAAGTCTATACACTTACTTTTCAAAAATATTTAGTAATTTCTATTTTAGTTAAATATGTAGTTATTCTATTCAAAACAATCCCATTCCTAGCATATTTCCAAGGAAATTAATGCACAGTTCACAAAAATTTTTGTGTAAAAATTTATAATAACTCAAACAAATATTATGCCTTCAGCCGAAGGATAGAAGACAAATCATGGTTTATCAGGCAGTGAAATAATTCAGTTACTTTAGAAACACAAATACTGGAACATTAATTACATTGACAAATCTAAAAGAAAATTTCTGGGTGAAAGAAGCCAGATACAAAATATATACTTTATGTTTCCTTTAAATAAAGTTCAAAAATTAGCAAAACAGCTATAATGGTCAAGTAATAATGGTGGTCTTTTTTTTTTCTTTTTTTTTTTTTTTTGGACCTTGTCACGACCCCCTTGCCCGCAAGGAAGACGCGACTCAGGAATCTTCTTTCAGCAGTTTATTCAGGCCCTTGATATTCTTCTAATGATTCTTCTACTACCCGGAATAATAATTGGATGCCCCTCCCAGCCTTAATAATGCACCTCGAACCCCAATGCAAAGCTGCCACGTGTACCCTTCTCACAGGGTGCTAGAAAATGACACGCCAACTTTCTCTGATAAGGAGCTGGGAACACGCCAACTCTCTTTGATATGGAGTTTTCCTTCACAGACCACAACGGAGCCAGCGCCATCATGTAATGGTGACCACAGTCCGCAGGAACGGCTCACCACAGCTCCCCCTTTTTGTTTCACTAAGACAATACAGGCGAGAGTAGAGGTCCTATCCCACTGTGCAAAAGTGGCTGCATAGTATGGGCCAGCCCCAGGGGGCACCTTCCCCAGATCTGACACCATATCAGCCGACGCCTTTTTTCGTGGGGCGGGGCGGAGACACGTCAAACCCGCATGCAATAGGACATGCTCCCCTTGAAGTCCCTCTTCTCAATGGATCACGCAAGTGCAGTGCCTTGCCTCGCATCCTGTATCGTGACGATGGTGAGTAAGAGGGAATAGCTGAGGTTGAACTGTGGCCATGCAGAGGTACAACTACAAACAAGTTGGCAGCACCCTGAAAGAAAGGCACGGACTTTAAAGTGATAGATAAAGACCAGTGTGGAAACCCTTCTGCGTGCAATGGCAACAAGACCCGCAGAGTGCAAGGGCTTTCCAGCACTAAAAGAAAGACAAAAGAAGGACATGTCGTACCCAGTGCAATGTTATAATAACTTGGGGTGCAACGACCATGTCAAAGGCACTAGTGTAGAAACCCATCTGCGTGCAATGGTAGCAAGACCGGCAGAGTGCAAGGGCTTTCTGACACTAAGAGAATAACGAGGAAAGACATGTCAATCCCAGTGCAATGTTATAATAACTTGGGGTGCAATGACCATGTCAAAATTTGTGCTTAAGATGCGCAAGCCAGACCTGTGGCGAGTTGCCAGTTTTTAAAGCAGCAAGAGCTTGTATGATCATAGCCTTATCTTGAGCACTACGAGCCTTAAGGCGACAGAGAAACCACAAACAGAGGAACATACCAAAACAACACAGTGCACCAAAAATGCCTACTCCCACCCACTCTTTAAAAAAGGAAAAAGCAGAAGATATCCAATTGGTGAATTGACCCAGAGTCACGGGATCGACACGGGTACTATTCAAGACAGCTATCTGGGTTAGTTGAGACTGGATCATGTCTTCCACTTCCATGGACCAATTTCCGGCCAGATATCCACCAATGATGTGGGAAGCATTCCTGGAATCATTAAATCTGACAGAGGTTATACATAAATGTGCACGTTGGTCAATGCAGCCTAAAAGTACTAGGTCAGCCAATTCTTCTACCTGAGCTTGAAGAAAATCTATTCTTTGGTTGGTGGCTAAAATCCCTGACAAAATATGCTGATTAATCGCATTTTGCGATTCAAGTATAGTGGACGTTTGTTGAACAACTTGATTAACAGTGGCAGCAGTTTGTACTTGACTGGCCATGGCTACTCCGGCCGTAACTGCTGCAGCAGCAGATGCCGCCACGGCTGTCACTATAGCTGCTGTGATTCCAAAATCTCTGCGGACTCTAAGTAGTTCTACAATAGGAAATTTATCTGGATCCGCAGTGACTGGTATTGGGACAAAAGTTGGAATTTTCATAATTACTGCTACAGTCCAAGAACCATTCCAACACTCAGATAAGAAACAGGTAATAATAGAACAATCCAGCATCCCCGATGAGGTGTGATTAGCTAAAAGGAACAGGAACAGGGATTGGATACATACCATTGCAGGAGGCAATGTGGCATAATGTAACAGAGAGTTGAACGAAACAGATGTAAGCCTATTACCTCGTTCACTCTCCTTAGTAGTGCCAGAAACATTAGCCAGCCAACTTTTGGCTCCTAGTAATTGAGCCAATGTGGAAATATCGGCTGAAGCCCCCTTCTCATTGGAAATTAGCCATTGAAACCAGGACCAACCTGTTCCTGTAGAGGAGTTGGCATTGTTGTTAAAGTTATAAACATATCTCTTCAGAGGGGGGGAAAAGGAGAAACCTTTAGCAACTTGATGTTTCTCCCAAGAATGATCCTGACAAGGCGTAAATGTCGGGGGAAAACCAAAATTAGGGGTACAGTAGGGAGAGGCCTTGAAATGAGTGGCATTGCAAGTACTATTAGAAGAAGGAGGCATTGGGATTAATACCTCGGAGATAATAGCTAAAGTAGTTATGTTTAAAACAGAGCTAGTTGCGGGGGTCCCTGAGCCTGATTGCTTCCCTGAAACTACTTGGCTCAATACAGCACTGAGAATACTCCCTGAGACTCGACTGGACCGCAATGGGTCCTCCCAGTTAGTCAAATGTTTGGTCTTAAGGCTAATACAATTAGTGTTCCCAAGACTGAAACAAAAAACTCCTGTGAGATTAACTTGAGACTGATTAAAAATATTTTCCATGTCCCCTCTAGGAGAGGTACAAGGAGCAGACATCTCACATGAGGTAGAAAAAAGAGTGGGGAGGACACTAGAATTACTATGAACTGGCATTGGCATTGGCCATGCCCGTGCCACTGCCCACCACTGCATTGGTGCCATCTGTACCGTTGGCACCAGCATCAGAGCCAGAGCACTCATCAGAATGAAGCTCCTCATCATGGGACTGTTGTGGCACCTCCTGCTGCTGGTTAGTAGATCTCGAGACTCTTCTTGTCAGGCGTTCAGGGATCCACAGCGGCTCCATGCGATCCTGGGGAAAAACACATACAGATCCTCGTGCCCATGTCAGCACGGGGTCAGGGCCGTTCCATTGGCCCGTAAGAACATCCTTCCACTTAACATAGCCAGTCACAGAGGGCTGAGGGGACACATGTCTATCGGCCGCAGAGCGGCCATGAATATCCAAATTCAAAAAATTAATGGTAAAAAGAGCTAAGGACAGGCGTTCTTTAGGAGTGTGGTCAACTCCTATTCCCCCTTTTTGTTTTTCTAAGGTTTCTTTTAAGGTGCGGTGGGCACGTTCAACAATGCCTTGCCCTTGAGGATTGTAAGGCAACCCATGAGCAAGTTGTACTCCCATAGTAGAACAAAAAGATGTAAACTGTCTGCCCATATAAGCAGGTCCATTATCAGTCTTAAGGGATGCAGGTGCACCCCATGCTGCCCATGCCTCTAAGCAATGAGTAATAACATTACGTGCCTTTTCTCCCGATAAAGCAGAAGCATGAATAATTCCAGAGTATGTGTCAATAGAAACATGTACATATTTGAGGTTATCAAAGTCAGGCACGTGAGTTACGTCCATTTGCCAGACGACCAATGGCTTCAATCCTCGTGGGTTTACACCATAAGTAGGAGGATGAAGAAATGTGACACAATGGGGACATTGTAATACTATCCGACGAGCATCTGCTCTGGAGATGGAAAAAACGTCTGCGCAGTGTCATAGCATTGACATGAAAGTTGTGATGAAACAATTTAGCTTCTTCTAAGGAGGAGGCCAAGCATACCAACTGGCTTCTAGTTGCCGAGTCAGCACAGGCATTACCCTGTGATAACGGGCCAGGAAGAGAGGTGTGAGCCCGAATGTGCATTGGATAGAAAGGGGCAGTATGGCTACGGATAAGCTGTTGAAGCTGATTAAAGTAAGCAGACACAGTATGGGTGTCACTAATAGCTCCTACAGCCTCCAGAATTTTGAGCGCCTGCACCACATAGATGGAGTCCGAAATGAGATTGAAAGGAAAAGAACACTGTTTAAAAACTTCAATGACAATTTGCAGTTCTACCCATTGTGGATTTCCAGGAGCAAATTGATGCTGGACAGGGGGAGAGTCATTAATCACATAAGCTCCCATTCCAGACTTAGAGCCATCAGTAAAAATGTTAACAGCCCCTGGAATTGGAGTGGGTGAAGTTACTTTAGGGAAAATGATAGGATGCTCTTTAACAAAATGGAGTAATGGATGAGAAGGGTAATGATTATCAATATCCCCTTGAAACGAGCAACATAGAATAGCCCAGTTGTCTAGAGTAGCACACAAAACATGAAGTTGAACTTTAGAATAGGGTATGATAAGAGAAGAAGGTGTTTGTCCAAAAAATTGAATGCTCTGTTGAATCCCTCTAAGTGCTAATGCTGCAACAGCATCAGGATAGTATTCTAAAGATTTTCCTGGGGATACATGTGGGTGGATCCATAGTAAAGGCCCATCTTGCCACAGTACTCCAGTAGGCTGCCGCATAGTGGCAAGCACACATAACTGGAAAGGTTTATCACTCTGGAGCCTGCATAGAGTGGCATGTTGTATAGCTTCTTCTACTTTTATAAGGTCCGCTCTGGCCTCTTTAGTGAGGGTACGAGGGGAAGTAAGATCTGGATCACCCTTAAGAATAGCATACAAAGGCTGGAGCACAACATTAGGAATATGTAAATAACCTCTTATCCAATTAATATCTCCCAACAGTTTTTGAAAATCATTTAAAGTTTGGAGATCTTGAGTTCTTATAGTAACTTTTTGTGGTTTTAACACGTCATTTCCAATCGTCGCTCCCAAATACTGAAGAGAATCCCCTGTTTGAACCTTCTCAGGTGCAATATGTTATCCATACTGAGCTAACAACTTCACCAAGTCTTTATAGGCCTCATAAACTGACTGTTGTAATTTGGCTGCCAATAATACATCATCCATATAATGAATAATCTTAATGGAAGGATATTGTTGTCTGAGAGGTGCGAGTGCCTTCCCTACATACATCTGGCAAATCGTAGGACTGTTAGACATTCCCTGTGGTAAAACAACCCACTCAAACCTTTGATCTGGTTCCTCGTGATTACAAGAGGGAAGGGTGAAGGCAAAACGCTGTGAGTCTTTAGGATGCAAAGGAATAGAAAAGAAACAGTCTTTAATGTCAATAGCAATGATATGCCAGCCCTGAGGAACAGAGGAAAGCAGCGGCAGCCTGAAACACCCCCGCCATACGGAGGCGGATCGGGAGGCTGTCCGTTCTTGAGCCCTTGCTTATCTCTGTTCCCTGTACCTAAACTCCCTAGCTGCCGAGACAGCGTCTCCAGCTCCTCCTCTTCATTATCTTCTACCTCTGACCCACTTTCGCATGGGGGCGTGCGCAGTACACTGAGATCTGGATACAGTCTCCTCCCGTTCTCCACGCCCCGCACACTCCCCTCTTCCTGAGACACTTCACTCTCTGTTGTTTCTGATGTTTCTTCATGCAATTGTTCTAAAACCTCCTGCCCTTTAACAAGCGCTTCTTGGCATCGGCCATCCGTAAGACAACTACGGACCATCTTCCAGAGGGGTATCACCCCGCCCTCTAGCATGTCCTGCTCACGAGCAAAGTCAAGGTCTTTGCCTAATTTATCCCAGCTGGGTGTAGTGAGGCTGCCTGAAAATGCAAACCACGGTGCAGCTGTATCTACCCGCTGTAAAAATCTCTCTAAGGTACTGCGTTTCACCTCCAGTCCCTTGGAACGTAAAAAGCCATCTAAGGCCAGAAGAAGTGGACTTGAAGTCACGGCACCCATGACGCAACACAAGAAAACACAGAAATCGAAAGTGAAAGTACACAAAACAAAACGAACATACACAGAAAGAGAACAAAAATTCAGAGTGCAATTGCTATAAGATGTAGCGCCCTCTCTTTACAGAGGAGCTTCCCGCTTTTTAACAGCGGGTCCCACGTTACCTGGGACTTACCGGTGCACCTCCCTGACTGCTGAAATTTCTGGTTCCTGGGTGTTTCTTTGTTTCTTTTCTCCCGGGTTTCGGCACCACTTGTCACGACCCCCTTGCCCGCAAGGAAGACGCGACTCAGGAATCTTCTTTCAGCAGTTTATTCACGCCCTTGATATTCTTCTAATGATTCTTCTACTACCCGGAATAATAATTGGATGCCCCTCCCAGCCTTAATAAAGCACCTCGAACCCCAATGCAAAGCTGCCACGTGTAGCCTTCTCACAGGGTGCTAGAAAATGACACGCCAACTTTCTCTGATAAGGAGCTGGGAACACGCCAACTCTCTTTGATATGGAGTTTTCCTTCACAGACCACAACGGAGCCAGCGCCATCATGTAATGGCGACCACAGTCCGCAGGAACGGCTCACCACAGGACCTCATGGGTGATATCAGTTGAAGCATGAAGGAATTTTCTAAAGTGATGGAAATGTTTTATATCCTGATTTTTGGTAGTTCATATATATGTAAAATATTATAAACCTGTACACTTTAGATCTGTGCATTCTTTGAGTACAAATTATAGTTCAATTATTAAACTAGCCTTATTTTAAAAATAAGTAATTAATGGGGAAGAGTGGTACCATCCTGTAATCCCAGGTACTTGGGAGACTAAGGCAGGAGGATCATAAATTTGAAACTCTGCAAGGCCCCCCGCCCCAAATAATTGAAAGTGCTAGGGATATAGCTTCATGGTAGAGTGACACTGGGTTCAATCCCAAGTACTGCAGTAAGTAATAAAGTAAGTAAGAAAGTAAATTGATAAATAGAAGTGAAAGCATTTTTTCAAGATGATTTTTAACTCAGGATTGGTTTGTACCACATCTAAATATTTTTTTAGGTCTCTAAGAGGTTAAGTATTTTCTCCCATTTTTTTTTGCATTTCTCTACTTCTTTTTTTTTTTTTTTACCACAGTGATAGTCCAGAACATATCACATTTTACAAGTGACATCAGTTGTTTCCTGATCACGATCTGTTTGAAGCAGTGAATGTGATTGGTGGGTGCATTCGGTCTGTATCACAGATACAAAGCCTTGCTCACCATGATGGATGGGCGTGTGCATGTGTGTGTGTGTGTGTGTGTGTGTGTGTGTGTGTGCGTGTGTGTGTGTGTGTGTTATTGGTTGTGGGATTGGTCTTTACTGAGAACACTATCTTATAGTTAGTGGGATGGCAAGTTGGCATCTCAGGCAACATTGATGGCAGAAATCTCAAAGAATATAGCAGGAATCTGCTATCTAAGGCTCAGCAAGCTCAGAACACTTGGTTATCCTAATTGCTATAAATGGAAAGACCCTCACTATTGAGCTTCTCTGAGAGCTGCATCACACTGGGGAGGGAGGAGGGATCCCATTTCCATAGAGATGTACCCTGTGTCTATGGAGACTCCAGCTAGGCTTCAAGGGGCTGGTGGGATAGTACCAGTGGATGCTGCCAAGCCCTGGGTAATTCTGAGGAGCCTGCTACTTCAGGGAAGGTGGCAGGGTATCAGCCTATGGGGCCGGGAATAGGCTCTGTGAAGCTGTGTCAGGCCTGATTTCTAAGCAAGGTACTTGGCAATAGAAACCTCGGAAAACGTCACACCCACCACCATGCAATGGGTGAGAGAGCCCAGGTGCGTCTCTGGAAGCCAGGCTTGGGTATGAGCATGGACATCAATGATTGCAGAGTATTAACAATAGGGGACCATAAATCTCTTTCAGGTGAGTGCAGACTGAAAACTGGGACATCTGGAGGGAGATAGACTGGGTTTCAGAAAATCATCAGATCTCTAGGTCTAGAACACGCAGATAGACCCACTCATGGAATTGTGCGTGTGAGTCTAAGGAGCAGGGGTCGATAACTATGCAACCTGGTTTCCCAGGTTTTAGACACACCTGTTTAGTTCAAAAGAGTGATCTGAGTGCTAAAACAAGATCAAAATGAAGTGGTCTGTATCTGAAGACGTGCTGTGTTGAAGGTGGGAGAAAATCTCTGAAGCACTCAAGGAGAAAGATATGGAGAACTTTAAAGTCCTAGTTGAAGAGGACACGGTAAACACAACAAATCAGTTTGGGCAGGCTGGCTAGCTGGTGGGATCACTCAGGAAAACAGGAATATGTGAGGAATAGCAGATGTAGAGGAGGCTTTGTTAGATTTGATTTGAGTAATGTTAAATGTGAGTTATCTGTGGGATAATCACGTGGAAATGCCCTTCACAGACAGCCTAGAACTGCAGGTGTAAATTTGGGAGTCATTGTCTTGAAGGCAACTGTTACAGCAAAGGGTGAATATGAAATCCCCCTGGATAATAGAGAAAGTAGAGAAGGAAATAGAGAAAGTAGGGATTCTTGTGATACTTGGTGTTCACGAAAATTGTAGTAAAAGTTTATCCAGAAATTACTAAAAACACCACACTATCTAGTTCAGTTGTAGGTATCGCTTTCTCTAAATAATTTCCCTAAACAAGAGGTTACCTTATTAGCATTGATTTACAATAAATCAACTTTGAAATGGAGCTGGAAGCTACATGTACTTGATATTTCTTACGTTCTCTGTTTTCTCTATCAACTACCTGGATGAACATCAAGTCATTTAGAAATCAGTGACATGTACTTTCTTTTAACTTCCCTTATCAAAAAGATCAATATGACAATGTCTTTTATAGGTAGATATCTAGATGATTTCAGAAAAAGAAATGAAATTCCACATAGAAGGCAGTTCCAGCAGATTTTAATATGAGAAAATGGTACATGGTCTGTGGATGTGTAAAAAGGAAAACTAAACGTAAATGTTCAGGGATTTAAAAGTACAATCTCTGAAGATGTGCATACTGCTATTATAAAGGTCTTAAATATAAAGGTCAGTTCAGGAGGGACAATTTCATGGGGCATTAAAAAAATCTCCCAATATATGTTTATATAATTTTATCTACATATGAGTTTTTTCTTGGTTATACTGGCTAATTTCTTGTAGGTCACAGGTGTGGGGTAGGTTGAAGGCTGATACACCAACAATTTTCCTTATCCTCTATGCTCTTTATTAATGCAGGGCATTAGATTGAATCATCATCATGGTCACAATTAGAATCCATTATTAACAATAATGGCAGCCAGAAGGTTGGGGCGGGGAGGGCACGAAAGAAGACAGTTCGCAGGGGACAAGATGTGATTCCCCAGGGCTTGTCCCCAGCCACACTCCACCTGCCCACACTCCTCTCAGTACAGTGGGCCTTTCAGATAATTAACCCACAAAATGGATGGATCCACAGATTAGGTCACAAGTCTCACAGTCTAATCATTTCACTGTTGAACACTGCTACTGTGGCTGACCCTGAGCTTTTGGTGGGGGGATACCTTATTTCTAAGCCATAATAGTCCCTACAGTCCATGTGCTTTGGTTAGAATACCTTCATGTAGTCTGTGAGAGTAATCGGGTGCCAAAACAAGATTAAAAGGAAATATCTGGTAACTGAAGATGTGACATTTGGAGCTTGGAAAAAAGCTGAGAAGAGGAGCCCTGCGTTGAGCACTTTAAAGTCCTGGTGAAGAGGACACCAGACGGCACCTGGTCTGTGGGGTAGCTGAGTGGCAGTGGGATCACTCATTAAAACATAAAAAAATGAGAAGGACCGTGTCTGGGGAGAGAAAAGGAGGGAAGGAGGTTGGGCCTGGAGTCTGGGTACCTTCGGGGTCTCCCCGAGAACATTCCAGGATGCAGCGGGACAGGTTCCCAGGAGATAGGCCTGGGAGTCATGGCTTAGAGTGACTGTGGAAGTCACAGGTGCTCATAAAGCAAAAGAGAGCAGGGTTAGGAGAGAGGGCCTGATGGACTGTGTGGAAAAGAAGGTTTCCAGAAGTAGGCTCACAAGCTATCAGAAATCATTCTGCACCACAGTGTCAAAGCTCTGCTCTCTGTTCCAGGCCTTCTGCACCCCAGTCTAAAACCTCTGCTCTCTATAATAGTCCTTCTGCACCCCAGTCTCCAACCTCTGCTCCCTGGAACAATCCTTCTCCACCCCAGTCTCCAAGATCTACTCTCTGAAACACTCTTTCTGCACCCCAGTCTCGAACATGTGCTTTCTGCAACAGTCCTTCTGCACCTCAGTCTGAAAACTCTGCTCTCTGTAACAGTCTTTCTGCACCTCAGTCTCCAAACTCTGCTCTCTATAATATCCTTCTGCACACCAGTCTCCAAACTGTGATATATGTAACAGGCCTTCTGCACACCAGTGTCCAACCTCTGCTCCCTGCAAAAATCCTTCTGCACTCCAGTCTCCAAGTTCTGCTCTCTGAAAGAGTCCTTCTGCACCCCACTCTCGAACATCTGCTCTCTGCAACAGTTCTTCTGCACCGAAGTCTGAAAACTCTGCTCTCTGCAACAATCATTCTGCAACACAGTCTCCAAACTCTGCTCTCTATAATATCCTTCTGCTCCCCAGTCTATAAACTCTGCTATCTGTAACAGTCCTTCTGCACCCCAGTCTCCAACATCTGCTCTGTGTATCAGGCCTTCAGCACCCCAGTCTCCAATCTCTGCTCACTGCAACATTTCTTCTACACCCTAGTCTCCAAACTGTGCTCTCTGTAACTGTCTTTCTGAACTCAGTCTCCAACCTTTGCTCTCTGTAACGATCCTTCTCCACCTCTGTCTCCAACCTCTGCTGTCTGCAATGATCCTTCTGTACCTCAGTTTCCAACCTCTGGTCTCTGCAACGATCCTTCTGCACTACAAATTCTAACCTCTGCTCTCTGTAACAGTGCTTCTAAACCTCAGTCTCTAACCTCTGCTCTCTTTAACAGTCCTTCTGCACCTCAGTATCCAAACTCTGTTCTCTGTAACAGGGTTTCTGCACCCCAGTCTTTAACCTCTGCTCTCTGTAAAAGTTATTCTGCACCCCAATCTCGAATCTCTGCTCTCTGTAAAAGTCTTTATGCACCCCAGTCTCCAAACTCTTCTCTCTGCAATGATCCTTCTGCACCTCAATCTCCAACCTCTACTCTCTGCAACAGTCCTTGTGCACCCCAGTCTCCAGACTCTGCTCTCTGTAAGATCATTTTGCATCCCTTTTTCCAACCTCTCCTCTCTCTAACAGTCTTTCTGCACCCCAGGATCCAACCTCTGCTCTCTGTAAAAGTCCTTCTGCACCTCACTCTCCAACCATTGCTCTCTGTAAGATCCTTCTGCAACCCGTTCTTTTAACTTTGCTCTCTGTAACACTCATTCTGCACCTCAGTCTCAAATTTCTGATCTCTGCAGAAGTCCTTCTACACCCCAGTCTCCAACCTCTGCTCTGCAACGATCCTTCTGCATTCCAGTCTCCAAGGTCTGCTCTCTGTAAGATCCATCTGCACCCCGTCCTCCAAACTTTGCTCTCTGTAACAGTCATTCTGCACATCAGTCTCCAAACTTATCTCTCCACAACGGCCCTTGTGCACCCCAGTATCCAACCTCTGTTCTCTGCAGCTGTCCTTATGCACCCCAGTCTCCAAACTCTACTTTCCATATCAGTTATTCTGCACCCCAGTCTAAAACCTCTGCTCTCTGTAACAGTCCGTCTGCACCTCAGTCTCAAACCTCTGCTCTCTACAACAGTCCTTCTGCACCCCAGTCTCTAACCTCTGCTCTCTTCAAACGTCTTATTATACCCCAGTATCCAAATCTGCTTTCAGTAAGGATCCTTCCACATCCCAGTCTCCAACGTCTGCTCTCTGCAACAGTCCTTCTACACCCCAGTCTCCAACCTCTGCTCTCTGTAACATTCCTTCTGTACTGCTATCTCTAACCTCTGCTCTCTGTAAGGATCCTTCTGCACCCCAGTCTCCAACTTCTATTTTCTCTGTAACAGTCCTTCTATACCTCAGTCTCCAAAATCTTCTCTCTGCAACAGTGCTTATGGACCTCAGTCTGAAATCTCTGTTCACGGAAAAGATCCATCTGCACCTCATTCTCAAACTCTGCTCTCTGTAACAGTCCTTCTGCACCCCAGTCTCCAAACTCTGCTTATTGTATCAGTCCTTCTGCACCACAATTTCCAAAGCTGCTCTCTGTAAGAGTCTTTCTTCACCTCAGTCTACAAACTCTGCTCTCCTCAACAGTCCTTCTGCACCCCAATCTCCAACATCTGCTCTCTGCAACAGACCTTCTCTACCAAATCTTCAACCTCTGCCTCTGTAACAGTCCATGTGTAACCCAGTCTCCAACCTCTGCTCTCTGCAACAGTCTTTCTGCACCACAATGTGAACCTGTGCTCTCCGCTACAGTCCTTATACACCCCAGTGACCAGCCTCTGCTCTCTGCAAAAGACCCTCTGCAACCCAGTCTCCAACCTCTGCTCTCCTTAAAAATCCTTCTGCACCTCAATCTCCAACCTCTGCTCTCTGCAATGATCCTTCTGCACCTCAGTCTTCAAAAACTACTCTCTGTATATGTACTTCTGAACCCCTTGTCCAAACTCTGCTCTCCATAACAGGCCTTCTGCACCCCAGTTTTCAAACTCTGTTCTTTATAACAATCCTTATGTACCCCAGTCTCAAAATTTTGCTCTCTACAATGATGCTTCTGCACCTTAGTCTCCAATCTCTGCTCTATGTAACAGGCCTTTTGCACCCAAATCTCCCACCTCTACTCTCTGTAACAGTCCTCTTGCACCTCAGTCTCCAACTTCTGCTCTCTGCAACAGTCCTTCTGCACACCAGTCTCAAACCTCTGCTCTCTGTAACAATCCTTCTGTTACTCAGTCTCCAAACTCTGCTCTCTTGAAAAGTCCTTCTGCACCCCAGTCTCCAACCTCTGCTGCCTGCAAAAGTCCTTCTACACCCCAGTCTCCAACCTCTGCTCTCTGTAACAGTCCTTCTGTAACTCAGTCTCAAAACTCTGCTCTCTGCAAAAGTCCTTCTTCACCCCAGTCTCCAACCTCTGCTGCCTGCAAAAGTCCTTCTACACCCCAGTATCCAACATCTGCTATCTGCAACAGTCATTCTGCACCCTAGTCTTCAACCTCTGCTCTCTGTAACAATCCTTCTGTAACTCAGTCTCAAACCTGTATTCTCTGTAACAGTCCTCCTGCATCTCAGTCTTCAAACTCTGCTCTCTACAACAGTCCTTCAGAACCGCTGTCTCAAATTCTTGTCCCTGCAACATTCCTTCTAAACCCCCAGTCTCCAACCTCTGCTATCTGCAACAGTCCTTCTGCACCTTAGTCTCTAAACTCTACTATCTGTACAGTCCTTCTGCACTTCATTCTCCAACATCTGCTCTCTTTGAGATCTTTCTGCAACCCAGTCTGTAAACTCTGCCCTCTGTAACAGTCCTTCTGCACCCCTTGTCCAACCTCTGTTCTTGTAACAGTCCTTTGCACGCCGGTCTCAAATCTCTGCTCGCTACAACGACCCTTCTGCATCCCAGTCTCCTACCTATGCTCTCTGTAACAGTCATTCTGCACCTCAGTCTCCCAACTCTGTTCTCTATATGATCCTTCTGCAACACAGTCTTTAAACTCTGCACTCTGTAACAGTCCTTCTGCAAAACAGTCTCAAACCTCTGCTCTCTGTAACAGGACTTCTGCAACCCAGTCTCCAAACTCTGCTCTCTGTAATAGGCCTTCTTAACCCTAGTCTCCAACCTCTTATCTCTGCAACGATTCTTCTCCACCCAAGTCTCCAATCTGCTCTCGGCAACTGTACTTTTGCACCCCTGTCTCCAAACTCTGCTCTCTGTAAGATCCATCTGAACCCCCAGTCTCCATCCTCTGCTCTCTGTAACAGTCCTTCTCCAACCCAGTCTCCAACATCTGCTCTCTGCAACAGTCCTTCTGCACCCCAGTCTCCAAACTCTTTTCTCAGAAAGAAACTTATGGACCCCAGTCTCCAAAGTCTGCTCTCTGCAACAGTCCTTGTGCACCATAGTCTCCAACCTCTGTTCTCTGTAAGATACTTCTTCACTCCAGTTTTTGAAACTCTGCTCTCTGTAACATTTCTTCTCCACCCCAGTCTCCAACCTCTGTCCTCTGCAACAGTCCTTCTTCTCCTCTGTCTCCGTGATCTGCTCTCTCTAACAGACCTTATGTACCGCAGTTTCCAACCTCTGCTCTCTGTAACGGTCCTTCTACAACCCAGTCTCCAACCTCTCCTTTTTGAATCAGTCCTTCTGAACCCAGTGTCCAACCTCTTCTCTTTTTATCTATCCTTCTGCACCTCAGTCTCCAACCTGTGCTTTCTGTAAAAAGTCTTTCTTCACTCCAGTCTCCAACCTCTGCTCTCTGTAACAGTCATTCTATACCGCAGTCTACAACCTCTGCTCTCTGTAAGGATCCTTCTGTACCCCAATTTTCCAACCGCTTCTTTCTGTAACAGTCCTTATGCACGTCAGTCTTCAACATCTGTTCTCTGAAGTTCCTTCAGCAAACCAGTCTCCAAACTCTGCTCTTTGTAACAGTCCTTCTGCACCCCAGTCTCCAAACTCTCCTCTCTGTAACAGGCCTTCTGCACGCCAGTCTCAAAACTCTGCTCTCCATAGCAGGCCTTCTGCACTCCAGTTTTCATGCTATGCTCTCTGCAACGATCCTTCTGCACCCTAGTGTCCAAATTCTGCTCTCTGTAAGATCCTTCTGCACCCCGTGTCTCCAACCTCTGCTCTGTGTAACAGTCCTTCTGCACCCCAGTCTCCAAACTCTGCTCTCTGCAACAGTCTCTGAGATCTTCTCTCTGTAACAGTCCTTCTGTACCGCAGTGTCCAACCAGTGCTCTCAGTTTCGGTTTTTCTACACCCCAGTCTCCAAACTCTGCTTTCTGTATCAGCCTGTCTGAATCCCATATCCAACCTCTGTTCTCTGTATCCATCCTTCTGCACCTCAGTCTCCAACTTGTGCTCTCTTTAAGAGTCCTTCTGCATCCCAGTCGCCAACCTCTGCTCTCAGTTACAGTCCTAAACCGCAGTCTCCAAACTCTGCTCTCTTTAACGGTACTTCTTCAACCCAATTTCTAACCTCTGCTTCCTGTAACAGTCATTCTGCACCTCAGTCTCCAAACTATGCTCTCTGAAACAGTCCTTTTACACCCCACTCTCCAGCATCTTGTCTGTGCCACAGTCCTTGTGCTTTACAGTCTGAAAACTCTGCTGTCTGCAACGAATCTCCTGCACCCCAGTCTCCTACCTCAGGTGTCTGTTACATTCCTTCTGCACCTCAGTCTCCAAACTCTGCTCTCTGTAAGATCCATCTCAACTCCAGTCTCTTACCTCTGCTCTCTGTGAAAAGTTCTTCTACACCTCAGTCTCCAACCTCTACTCTCTGCAATAGTTCTTCTGCACCCCAGTCTCCAACATCTGCTCTCTGGAACAGTCTTCTGCACCTCATTCTCCAAACTCTTCTCTCTGCAACAACCTTCTGAACCCCAGTCTTTCAAACTCTGCTCTCTGCAACGATCTTTCTAAACCCCAGTCTCCAACGTCTGCTCTCTGCAACAGTCCTTCTCCACCACAGTCTCCAACCTGTGCTCTCTGTAAGATCTTCTGCACTCCAGTTTCCAAACTGCTCTCTAACATTCCTTCTAGACCCAGTCGCCAACCTCTGCTTTCTGCAAGGGTCCTGCGGAACCCCTGTCTCCAAACTCTGTTCTCTGCAACAGTCTTTTTGCTCCCCAGTCTCCAGTATCTGCTCTCTGTAAACAATCCTTCTGTTCTGCAGTCACCAAACTCTGCTTTTCTGTATTTAGTCCTTCTGAACCCCAGTCTCCAACCTCTGCTCTCTGTGTCTATCCTTCTGAACCTAAGTCTCCAACCTGTGCTTTCTGTAACAGTACTTCGGCACCCAAGTCCTCCCACCTCTGCTCTCTGTAACAGTCCTTCTATACCGTAGTCTCCAACCTCTTCTCTCTTTAACGTCCATCTGCACCCCAATTTCCAAACTCTGCTTTCTATAACAGTCGTTCTGCACCTCAGTCTCCAAACTCTGCTCTCCGTATCAGGTTCTTCTACACCTCAATCTCCAACCTCAGCTCTCTCTCTGTAACAGTACTTCTGCACCTCAGTCTGAACCTCTGCTCTCCACGATCCTTCTGCACCCCAGTTTCAACCACTGCTCTCTGTAACAGTCCATCTGCACCCCAGTCTCCAACCTCTCTTCTCTGTAACAGGCCTTCTGTACGCCAGTGTACAAATCTGCTCTCTGTAGAAGGCCTTTTGCACCCCAGTCTCCAAACTCTGCTCTCTGCAACGATCCTTCTGCACCCCAGTATTTAAACTTTGCTCTCTGCAATGATCCTACTGCACCCCAGACTCCAACCTCTGATCTCCAGAACATTCCTTCTGCACCTAAGTCTACACATTCTTCTCTCTGTAAGATCCTACTGCACCGCTGTCTCCAACCTCTGCTCTCTGCGACAGTCCTTCGGCACCCTAGTGACCAACCTCTGCTCTCTGCTACATTACTTCTGCACCCCAATCTTCTACCTCTACTCTCTGCAACAGTCCTTCTACACGCCAGTCTAAAACCTCTGCTCTCTGCAATAGTCCTTCTGCACCCCAGTAACCAAACTCCTGCTCTCTGTATCAATCTTCTGCACCTCAGTCTCCAAACTCTACTCTTTGTAACAGTGCTTGTGCACCTCAGTCTCCAACCTCTGCTCTCTGTAAGATCCTTCTGCAACCCAGTCTCCAAACTATACTCTCTGTAATAGTCCTCGTGAACCCCAGTCTCCAAACTCTGCTCTCTGTACCAGGCTTCCTTCACCCCAGTTTCCAAAATCTGCTCTCTGTATCTGTCCTTCTGCATCCTGTCTCCAACCTCTGCTCGCTGCAACAGTTCTTGTGCACCCAGTCTCCAACATCTTCTCTCTGCAACAGTTCTTCTGTATCTCAGTATGAAAACTCTGCTCTCTGCAACAATCCTTCCGCACCCCAGTCTTCAACTCTACTCTCTGTAACAGTCCTTCTGTACATCAGTTTCCAACTCTGCTTTCTGTATACTCTGCATATTGAAACACATTCTGCACCCCAGTCTCCAATCGCTGCTAACTGTACCAGGCCTTCTGCACCCCAGTTTCCAACCACTGCTCTCTGTAAGAGGAATTCTTCACCCCAGTCTTCAACAGCTACTCTCTGCCAACGATGCTTGTGCACCCTAGTCTCCAACCTCTGCTCTCTGCAATAGTCCTTCTGCACCCCAGTCTCCAACCTCTGTTCTCTGCAACTGTCGTTCTGCATCCCAGAGTCAACCTCTACTCTCTATAGCAGTCCTTCTGTACCGGAGTCTCCAACCTCTGCTCTCTTTATCGTTTTTTCTGCACCCCAGTCTCCAACATCTGCTTTTTTTAAGTCCCTCTGCACCCCAGTCTTCAATATCTGCTCTCTTTTAACAGTCTTTCTGCACCTCAGTCTCCAACCTCTGCTTTCTGCAAAATCCTCCTGCACCCAATCTCCAACCTCTGCTCTCTGCAACATTCCTTCTGCACCACAGTCTCCTACCTATGCTCTCTGTAAAAGTCTTTCTGCACCCCAATCTCTAACCTCTGCTCTCTGTAACGATGCTTCTACACCCCAGTCTCTAACCTCTGCTCTTTGTAACGATCTTTCTGCACCTTCAGTCTCCAACTTCTGCTCCTCTGAACGATCCTTCTACATTCCAGTTTCAAACATCTGCACTCTGTAACAGTCCTTCTACAACTCCGTCTCCAACCTCTGCTCTCTGCAACAGTCTTTTTGCAACCCAATCTCCAAGATGTGCTCTCTTCAACAGTCCTTCTATAACCCAGTCTCCAACTTCTGCTCTGCTCTCTTAAACAGTCCTTCTGCACCCCACTCTCCAAACTCTACTCGCTGTAACAGTCCTTCTGCACCTCAGTCTCCAAACCCTGCCCTCTGAAAGAAACGTCTACAACCCAGTCTCCAAACTCTGCTGTCTGTAACAGTCCTTCTGCACCCATTCATCAACCTCTGCTCTCAGCAACGGTCCTTATGCACCCCAGTCTCCAAACTCTGCTCTCCGCAAAAGTCCTTCTGTACCCAGTCCCAACCTAAGCTCTCTGAAGATCCTTTCTGCACCCAAAGTATCCAAATTCTACTCTCCGTAACAGTCCTTCTGCACCCCAGTCTCCAAACTATACTCTCTGTAACAATCCTTCTGCACATTAGTCTTAACCTCTGCTATCAGCAACAGTCCTTTTGCACCCCAGTCTCCAACTTCTATTCCTTGCAACAGTCCTTCTGCACCACAGTCTGCAACATCTACTCTCTGTAACAGTCTTCTGTACTGCAGGCTCCAACCTCTGCTCTTTGTAACGGTCCTTCTGGACCCCAGACTCTCACCTCTGCTTTCGGTATCAGTTTATCTGCACGCCAGTCTCCAACCTCTGCTCTCTGTAAAATTCCTTCTGCACCTCAGACTCAATCTCTGCTCTCTGTATCAGTCCTTCTGCACCCCTGTTCAAAACTCTGCTCTCTGAAACAGTCCTTCTGCACCTCAGTCTCCAACAACTGCTTTTCTGCAACAGTCCTTCGACACACCAGCCTCCAAACTCTGCTCCTGGGACACTCCTTTTATAACCCCATCTCCATAATCTTCTCTCTGCAACGAGTCCTTCTGCACCCCATTCTCAAACGTCTGCTCTGCAACAGTCTCTCTGCAAACCCAGTCTCCAAACTCTGCTCTCTATAAGATCCTTCTGTACCCAAGATTCCAAACTCTGCTCTCTGTAACATTCCTTCTGCACCCTAGTCTCCAACCTCTGCTCTCTGCAATGGTTCCTCTGAGCCCCAGTCTCCAACTTTATTCTCAACAACAGATCTTCTGTACCGCAGTATTCAACCTCAGTTCTCTGTAAGGGTCCTTCTTCACCCCAGTCTCGAAACTCTGCTTTCTGTATCAGTTGCTTCTACACCACAGTCTCTAAACTCTACTCTCTGTAACAGTCCTGTCTGCACCTCACTCTGCAACCTCTGCTCTCTCTAACAATCCTTATGCACCCAAGTCTTAAACCTCTGCTCTCTGTAACAGTCCTTCTGTACTGCAGTCTAGAACCTCTGCTCTCTGTAATGGTCCTTCTGCACCAGAGTCTCGAAACACTGCGTTATGTATCAGTCATTCCGCACCCTAGTCTCCAACATCTGCTCTCTGTAACAGTCCTTCTGCACCTCAGACTCCAAACACTGTTCTATGCAACAGTCCTACTGTGCCCCAATCTCCAACCTCTGTTCTCTGCACCAGTCCTTATGCACCTCAGTGTCCAAACTCAGCTCTCTGTAAGATCCTTCTGAAATCCAGTCTCCAACCTCTGCTTTCCTGCAATGGTCCTTCTGCAACCCCAGGCTTCAAACTCTTATCTCTACAATAGTTATTCTGCACCCCAGTCTAAAACCTCTGCTCTCTGTAACAGTCCTTCTGTACCGCAGTCTCCAAACTCTGTTCTCTGTAAGGGTTTTTCTGCACTACATTGTCCAACCTCTGCTTTCTGTATCAGTTTTTTTGCACCACATTCTCGAAACACTGCTGTCTGTATCAGTCCTTCTGCACCTCAGTCTGCAACCTCTGCTGTTTGCAATAGTCCATATGCACCCCAGTCTCTAAATTCTGCTCTCTCTCACATTCCTTCTGCACCCCAGTCTCCAACATCTGCTGTCTAAAACAGTCCTTCTCCAACCCAGTCTCCAAACTCTGCTTTCTGCAACAGTCCTTCTACATCCCATTCTCCAACCTCTGCATTTTGTAATCACTCCTTCTGCACTGCAGTGTCCAATCTCTGCTATCTGAAACAGTACTTCTGCACCCGAGTCTCCAAACTCTGCGTTATGTATCAGTCATTCTGCACACCATTCTCAAACTCTGCTCTCTGTAACAGTCCTTCTGCACCTCAGACTCCAATCTCTGTTCTCTGCAAAAGTACTTCTGCGCCCCTATCTCCAACCTCTGCTCTTTGCAACAGTCCTTCTGCTCCTCAGTTTTCAAACTCTACTCTCTGTAGGATCTTTCTGAAACCCAGTCTCCAACCTCTGCTTTCTGCAATGGTCTTTTTGAACCTCAGACTCCAACCTCTGTTCTCTGAAACAGTCCTTCTACACCCCAGTCTCCATAATCTGCTCAAACCAACGATCCTTCTGCACCCAAGTCTCCAACATCTGCTCTCTGCAACTGTCCTTCTCCACCACAGTGTCAAACATCTGGTCCCTGCAACAGTCCATCTGCACCCCAGTCTCCAACCTCTGCTTTCTGTATCAGTTCTTCTGCACCCCAATCTCCAACCTCTGCTCTCTTAACAGTCTTTCTTCACCTCAGTCTCCAAACTCAGCTTTCTGAAACC
Source organism: Ictidomys tridecemlineatus (assembly GCF_052094955.1). Lineage (NCBI taxonomy): Eukaryota > Metazoa > Chordata > Mammalia > Rodentia > Sciuridae > Ictidomys > Ictidomys tridecemlineatus. The sequence continues at coordinate 79,951 of NW_027526146.1, forward strand.
TTCCTTCTTCACCCCAGTCTCCAACCTCTGCTCTCTACAACGGTCCTTCTGCACCCTAGTCTCAAACCTCTTCTCACTGCAACAGTCTTTCTGAAAACCAGTCTAAGACATCTTCTCTCTGCAACAGTTCTTCTGTAACTCAGTCTGAAAACTCTGCTGTCTGCAATAATCCTTCTGCACCCCATTCTCAAACCTCTGCTCTCTTTAACAGTTCTTCTGTACCTCAGTCTCCAACCTCTGCTCTATGCAACAGTCCATCTGCACCCCAGTCTCCAACGTCTGCTCTCTGCAACAGTAATTCTACATCCCAGTCTCCAACCTCTGCTCTCTGCAACAGTCCTTCTTCACCCCAGTCTCCATACTCTGATAGCCCCAACGATCCTTCAGCATCCCAGTGTCCAACCTCTGGTCTCTACCTCAGTTCTTTTGAACCCCAGTTTCCTACCGCTGCTCTCAGTAACAGTCCTTCTGTACCGCAGTCTCCATCCACTATTCTCCGTAAGGGTCCTTATGCACCCCAGTATCCAACCTCTGCTTTTTGTATCAGTCGTTTTGCACCACAGTCTCAAAACTCTGCCCTCTGTAAAAGTCCTTCTGCAACTCAGTCTACAACCTCTGATCTCTTTAAAAGTCCTTCTGCATCCCAGTCTCCATCCTCCGCTCTCTGCAAAAGTCCTTTGGCACCCCAGTCTCCAACATTTGCTCTCTGCAACAGTCCTTCTCCATCCCAGTCTCCAAACTCTGCTCTCTATAACAGTCCTTCTGTACTGCATTCTCCAACCTCTGCTCTTTGTAAGGATACTTCTACACCCGATTCTCCAACCTCTGCTTTCTGTATCAGTCCTGCACCCCGGTCTGCAACCTGTGCTTTGTGTAACTGTCCATCTGCACCTTAGTCTCCAACCTCTGCTCTCTGCTACAGTCCTTCTAGACCCCAGTCTCCAAACTCTGCTCTCTGTAACAATCCTTCTGCACCTTAGTCTCGAACCTCTACTCTCTGCAATGGTCCTTCTGCACCTGATTCTCCAACTTCTGCTCTGTATCAGTCCTGTACGCCTGTCTCCCACATATGCTCTCTGTAACAGTCCTTCTTCACCTCAGTCTTCAACCTCTGCTCTGTGTAACAGTCCTTCTGCACCCCAGTGTCCAAAATCTACTCTCTGCAACTATCCTTCTGCATACAAGTCTCCAAACTCTGCTCTATGTAACAGTCCTTTTGCACCTCAGACTCCAAACTCTGCTCTACGTAAGATCCTTCTGAAACCCAGTCTCCAAACTCTGCTCTATGTAACAGTCCTTTTGCACCTCAGACTCCAAACTCTGCTCTACGTAAGATCCTTCTGCAACCCAGTCTCCAAACTCTGCACTCTGTAACAGCCCTTCTGCACCCCAGTCTCCAACCTCTGCTCTCTGTCACCGGCCCTAACCCTAACCCTAACCCAGTCTCCAGACTCTGCTCTTGGCAACAGTGCTTCTGCACACTAGTCTCGAACCTCTGACTTCTGTAGGTCTTTATGCACCTCAGTCTGAAAACTCTGCTCTCTGACACGACCCTTCTGCATCCCAGTCTCCTACGTCTACTCTCTGTTACAGTCCTTCTGCACCTCAGTATCCCAACTCTGCTCTCTTTAACATCCTTCTGCAACCCAGTCTCCAACCTCTGCTATCTGTAACAGGCCTTCTGCACCCCAGTCTCCAAACTCTGTTATCTGTAACAGTCCTTCTGCACCTCAGTCTCCAACCTCTGCTCTCTGTAATAGTCCTTCTGCACCCCAGTCTAAAACATCTGCTCTCTGCAACAGTCCTTCTGCACACCAGTCTCCAAACTCTGCTATCTGCAATGCTCCATCTGGACCCCAGTCTCCAACATCTACTCTCTTCCACAGTCCTTTTGCACCACAGTCTCCAACCTCTGCTCTTTGTTAGATTCTTGTGCACTTCAGATTCCATACTCTGCACTCTGTAACATTCCTTCTTCACCCCAGTCTCCAAACTCTGTCCTCTGCAATAGTCCTTCTGCTCCCCAGTCTCCGACATCTGGTCCTTCTGTACCGCAGTCTCCAACCTGTGCTTTTTGTAACAGTCCTTCTACTCCCCAGTCTCCAACCTCTGCTTTCTGTATCAGTCTGTCTGAACCGCTGTCTCCAACCGCTGTTCTCTGTATCTATCCTTCTGCACCTAAGTCTCCAAACTCTGTTCTCTGCAACGGTCCTTCTGCACCTCAGTCTCCAACCTCTACTCTCTGTAACAGCCCTTCTGCACTTCAGTCTCCAAACTCTGCTCTCTGAAACGATCCTTCTTAACACCAGTATCAAATGTCTGCTCTCTGCAACACTCCTTCTGCACTTCAGTAGAAAAACTCTGCTGTATGCAACTAACTTTCTGCACCTCAGTATTCCAACTCTTCTCTCTGTAAAATCCTTCTGCAACCCAGTCTTTAAACTCTGCACTCAGTAATCGTCCTTCTACACAACAGTCTCCAACCTCTGCTCTCTGCAACAGGACTTCTGCACCCCAGTCTCCAAACACTTCTCTCTGCAAGGATTCTTCTTCACACCAGTCTCCAATCTCTGCTCTCTGCAACAGTCCCCTTTCACCACAGTCTCCAAAATCTGCTCTCTGTAACATCCATCTGAACTCCAGTCTCTAACCTCTGCTCTCTGTAACAGTCCTTCTGCACCCCAGTCTCCAACCTCTGCTCTCTGTAACAGTTTTTCTGCACCTCATTCTCCAAACTCTGATCTCTGCAACAGTCTTTCTGAACCCCACTCTCCAACCTCTGCTCTCTGCAACAGTCCGTCTGCACCCCAGTCTCCAACATCTGCTCTCTGCAACAGTCCTTCTAGACCCCTGTCTCCAACTCTGCTTTCTGCAACGATGTTTGTGAACCCCAGTCTCCAACGTCTGCTCTTTGCAAGAGTCCTTCTGGACCACAGTCTCCAAGCTTTGCTTTCTGTAACAATCCTTCTGCAACACTGTCTGCAACCTCTGCTCTCAGTAAGATCCTTCTGCAACCCAGTTTAAAACTCTTCTCTCTGTAACAGTGCTTCTGCCAACTGGTCTCCAACCTCTGCTCTCTGCAACGATCCTTCTTCACCAAAGTCTCCAACCTCTGCTCTCTGCACAGTCCTCCTACACCCCAGTCTCAAATATCTGCTCTCTGCAACAGTCCTTTTGCACCTCGCTCTGAAAAGTCTGCTCACTGCAAGGACCCTTCTGCACCAGAGTCTCCGACTTCTGCTCTCTGTAACAGTCCTTCTGCACCTCATTCTCCCAACTCTTCTCTCTGTAAGATCCATCTGAAACCCAGGCTCCAAACTCTGCTCTCTGTAACAGTCCTCTGCACCGCAGTCTCCAAACACTGCTCTCTGTAACAGTACTTCTGCACCTCAGTCTCCAACCTCTGCTCGTGTAAGTCCATCTGCAACCCAGTCTCTAAAATCTGCTCTCTGCCACAGTCCTTCTGACCCCAGGTTCTAACACCTGCACTCTGGAACAGTCCTTCTGCACCCCAGTCTCAAAACTGTGCTCTCTGCAACGATCCTTCTGGACCCCAATCTCCAACGTCTGCTCTCTGCAACAGTCCTTCTGCAACACAGTCTCCAACCTCTTCTGTTTGTAAGATCCTTCTGCACTCTAGTTTCCAAACTCTGCTCTCTGTAAAATTCCTTCTCCTCCGGAGTCTCAAACGTCTGTCTTCTTCAACAGTCCTTCTGCTCCCCAGTCTCTGAGATCTGCTCTCTGTAACAGTCCTTCTGTAACGCAGTCTCCAACCTCTGCTCTTTGTAACTGTCCTTCTACACCCCAGTCTCCAACCTCCGCTTTCTGTATCAGTCTTTCGGAACCCCAGTCTCCAACCTGTGTTCTCTGTATCTATCCTTCTGCACCTCAGTCTCCAACCTGTGCTCTATGTAAGAGTCCTTCTGCACCCCAGTCTCCAACCTCTTCTCTAGGTAACAGTCTTATATCGCAGTCTCCAAACTCTGCTCTCCTTAACGGTCTTTTTGCATCCCAATTTCCAAACTGTGCTTCCTATAACAATCCTTCTGCACCCCAGTCTCCAAACTCTACTCTCTGCAACTATCCTTCTGCACTCCAGTCTCCATCCTCTGCTCTCTGCAACAGTCCTTCTGCACCCAGTCTCCAACCTCTGCTCTCTGCAACAGTCCTTCTGCACCCCAGTCTCCAAACTCTGCTCTCTGGAACGATACTTCCGAACCCTGGTCTCCAATGTCTACTCTCTGCAACAGTCCTTCTGCACCACAGTCTCCAACCTCTGCTTCCTGTAAGATCTTTCTGCACTCCAGTTTACAAAATCTGCTCTCTCAAACATTTCTTCTCCATCGCAGTCTCCAACTCCTGCTTTCTGCGAGGGTGGGCACCCCAGTCTCCAAACTCTGTCCTCTGTAACAGTCCATCTGAACACCAGTATCGAAACTCTGCTCTCTGTAACAGTCCTTCTGTACTGCAGTCTCAAACCTTTGCTCTCCGGAACGGTCCTTCTGCACCCCAATCTCCAAAATCTGCTTTCTTTATCAGTCATTCCTAACCCCAGTCTCAAAACTCTGCTCTCTGTATCTATCCTTCTGCACCTCAGTCTCCAACCTGTGCTCTCTGTAACATTCCATCTGCACCCCAGTCTCCAACCTCTGCTTTCTGTAAGAATTTTTCTATACCACAGTCTCCAAACTCTGGTCTCTGTAACGGTCTTTCTGCACCCCAATTTCCAACCTCTGCTTACTGTAACAGTCTTTCTGCACCTCAGTCTCCAAACTCTGCTCTCTGTAACAGTCCTTCTACACCTCAGTCTCCAACCTCTGCTCTCTGTAACAGTACTTCTGCACCTCAGTCTGACACCTCTGTTCTCTGCAAGATCATTCTGCACCCCAGTCTCCAACCACAGCTCTCTGTAACAGTCCACCTGAACGTCAGTCTCCAACCTCTGCTCTCTGTAAGATCCTTCAGCAACCCAGTATCCAAACTCTGCTCTCTATAACAGTCTTTATGCAACACAGTCTCCAAACCCTCCTTCCTCTTACAGGCTTTCTGCACGCCAGTCTTCAAACTCTACTCTCTGTAGCAGGCCTTCTGCACCACAGTCTTCAACCTCTGCTCTCTGCAACAATCCTTCAGCACACCAGTCTCCAAACTCTGCTCTCTGCAATGATCCTACTGTACCCTAATCTCCAACCTCTGGTCTCTGCAACAGTCTTTCTGCACCACAGTGTCCAAATTCTGCTCTCTGTAAGATCCTTTTGCACCCCTGTATCAAACCTCTGGACTCTTAAATAGTCCTTCTGCACCTGAGTTTCCAACCTCTGCTCTCTGTAACAGAACTTCCGCACCTCATTCTAAAACATCTGTTCTCTGCAACAGTCCTTCTGAACCACAGTCTCCAACCTTTTCTCTCTAGAACAGTCCTTCTGCAACCTAGTTACAAATATCTGCTCTCTGCAACAGTCCTTCCACACCCCAGTCTCCAACCTCTGCTTTCTGTATCAGTCCTTCGGAACCCCAGTCTCCAACCTCTGTTCTCTGTATCTATCCTTCTGCACCTCAGTCTCCAACCTGTGCTGTATGTAAGAGTCCTTCTGCACCCCAGTCTCCAACCTCTTCTCTCGGTAACAGTCTTATACCGCAGTCTCCTAACTCTGCTCTCCTTAACGGTCCTTCTGCATCCCAATTTCCAAACTGTACTTCCTATAACAGTTCTTCTGCTCCCAGTCTCCAACCTCTGCTCTCTGCAACAGTCCTTGTGCACCACAGTTTCCAACCTTTGCTCTCTGTAAGATCATTTTGCACTCCAGTTTACAAAATCTGCTCTCTCAAACATTTCTTCTCCATCGCAGTCTCCAACCTCTGCTTTCTGCTAGGGTGGGCATCCCAGTCTCCAACCTCCGTCCTCTGTAACAGTCTATCTAAACACCAGTATCGAAGCTCTGCTCTCTGTAACAGTCTTTCTGTACCGCAGTATCAAACCTTTGCTCTCTGGAACGGTCTTTCTGCACCCAATCTCCAAAATCTGCTTTCTTTATCAGTCATTCCTAACCCCAGTCTCAAAACTCTGCTCTCTGTATCTATCCTTCTGCACCTCAGTCTCCAACCTGTGCTCTCTGTAACATTCCATCTGTACCCCAGTCTCCAACCTCTGCTTTCTGTAAGAATTTTTCTATACCACAGTCTCCAAACTCTGGTCTCTGTAACAGTCTTTCTGCACCCCAATTTCCAACCTCTGCTTTCTGTAACAGTCTTTCTGCACCTCAGTCTCCAAACTCTGCTCTCTGTAACAGTCCTTCTACACCTCAGTCTCCAACCTCTGCTCTCTGTAACAGTACTTCTGCACCTCAGTCTGACACCTCTGTTCTCTGCAATGATCCTTCTGCATCCCAGTCTCCAACCTCTGTTCTCTGTAACAGTCCTGCTGTACCACAGTCTCTAAGCTCTGCTCTCTGTAAGATCCTTCTGCAAACCTGTCTCCAAACTCTGCTGTCTCTAACAGTCCTTTTGCACCCCAGTCTCAAACCTCTGCTCTCTGTAACACGCCTTTTGCACCCCACTCTCCAACCTCTGCTCCCTGCTACAGTCCTTCTGCACCCGAGTCTCCAAACTCTGCTTTCTGTATCAGTCCATCTGCACCCCAATCTCCAACCTCTGCTCTCTGTAACAGTACTTTTGCATCTCAGTCTACAAACTCTGCTCTCTGCAAGAGTCCTTCTGCAACCCAGTCTCTAACATCTGCTCTCCGCAACAGTCCTTCTGCACCAAAGTCTCCAACCTCTGCCTCTGTAACAATCCTACTGCAACATAGTCTTCAACGTGTACTCTCTGTAACAGTCCTTCTTCACCCAAATCTCAAACCTGTGCTCTCCGCAACAGTCCTGCTATACCCCATGTCCAGCCTCTGCTCTCTACAGCAGTCCCTCTGAGACCAAGTCTCCATCGTCTTCTCTCTGTAACAATCCTTCTGCAAGTCAGTCTCCAACCTCTGCTCTCTGCAATGGTTCTACTGCACCTCGGGCTCTACTCTCTGTAAAAGTACTTATGCACCCCTTCTCCAAACTCTGCTCTCTGTAACAGGCCTTCTGCACCCCAGTCTCCGACCTCTGTTCTCTATAACGATCCTTCTGAACCCCAGTCTCCAACCTCTGATCTTTTTACCAGTTCTTCAGCACCCAAGTCTCTAAACTCTGCTCGCTGTAACAGTCTTTCTGCACCTCAGTCTCCAACCTTACTCTCTGCAACCATCCTTCTGCACTCCAGTCTCCAACCTCTTCTCTCAGCAAGAGTCCTTCTGCACCCCAGTCTCCAACATGTGCTCTCTGCAAAAGTCCTTCTGCACCTCAGTCTGAAAACTCTGTTCTCTGCAACGATCCTTCAGCAACTTAGTCACCAACCTCTGCTCTCTGTAACAGTCCTGCTTCACCTTGGTCTACAACCTTTGCTCTCTGTACGATCCTTGTGCAACCTTGTCCAAAAACTCTGCTCTCTGTAACAGTTCTTCTGCACCCTCGTCTCTGACCTCTGCTCTCTGTAGCAGGCATTTTTCACGCCAATCTCCAACCTCTACTTTCTGTAACAGTCCTTTTGTACCTCAGTCTCGGACCTCTGCTCTCTGCAACAGTCTTTTGCACCTCAGTCTCCAATCTCTGCTCTAAGCAACGATTCATCTGCACCTCAGTATCAAAACTCTACTCTCTGTAATAGTCCTTCTGCTCCCCAGTCTCTAACATCTGCTGTCTGCAACAATCCTTCTTCACCCCAATCTGCAACGTCTGCTCTCTGCAACAAAACTTCTGCACACCAGTCTCCAACCTCTGCTATATGCAATGATCCTTCTGCACCCAAGTCTCCAACATCTGCTCTATGCAACAGTCCTTCTGCACCCCTGTCTCCAACCACTGCTCTATGTAATATCCTTCTGCACCACAGTTTCAAAACTCTGCTCCCAGTAACATTCCATCTCTACCCCAGTCTCCAACCTCTGCTTTCTGCAACGGTACTGCTGCACATGAGTCTCCAACCTCTGTTCTCAATAACAATCCTTCTTCTCCCCATCTCCAAACTCTTCTCTATAAGAGTCCTTCTGCACCTCAGTCTCAAAACTCTGCTCTCTGCAACAGTACTTCTGCACCCCTCTCTCATACCTCTGCTCTATGTAAGATCTTTCTGCACCCTAGTCTCCAAACACTGCTCTCTGTAACAATCCTTTTGCACCTCAGTCTCCAACATGTTCTTTCTGCAAAAGTCCTTCTACACCCGATTCTCTAACTTCTGTTCTCTGCAACAGTCCTTCTGAACCACAGTTTCCAACATCTGCTCTCTGGAACAGTCCTTCTGTACCCTAGTCTTCAAAGTATGCTCACTGTAACAGTCCTATTGCACCACAGTCTCCAACCTCTGCTCTCTGTATCAGTACTTCTCCACCCCAGTCTCCAACCTCTGCTCTCTGTAACATTCCCTCTGCACCACAGTCTCCAAACTCTGCTCTCTGCTCTCTGCGAAAGTTCTTCTGCACCCCACTCTCCAACCTCTTCTCTCTGCAACAGTTTTTCTGCACCCCAGTCTCCAATATCTGCACTCTGAAATAGTCCTTCTCAACCCCAGTCTCAAACCTCTGCTCTCTGTAACAGGCCTCCTGTACTGTGGTCTTTAAAGTCTGCTCTCTGTAATTTTCCTTAATCACCACAGTCTCTAAACTCTTCTTTCTCTATCCGTCCTTCTGCACCCCAGACTCCAACCAGTGATCTCTGTAACAGTCCTCCTGCATCTCAGTCTCCAAACTCTGCTCTCTGCAACATTTCTTCTGCACCCAAGTCTCCAATCTCTGTTCCCTCCAACAGTCCTTCTACACCACAGTCTCCAACCTCTGCTATCTGCAACAGTCCTTCTGCACCCAAAGTCTCCAAAATCTGCTCTCTGTAACAATCCTTCTGCACCTCAGTCTCCAACCTCTACTCTCTGTAACAGTCGTACTGCACCTCAGTCTCCAACCTCTGCTCTGTGTAAGATCTTTAGGCAACCAGTCTCCAAACTCTTCTCTCTGTAACAGTCTTTGTGCACCCTTTCTCCAAACCTTTCTCTCTGTAACAAGCATTCTGCAAACCAGTCTCCAACCTCTGTTCTCTGTACCAGTCCTTCTGCACCCCAGTCTCAAACCTCTGCTCTCTACAATGATCCTTCTTCACCCCAGTCTTCAACGTCTGCTCCTTGCAACAGTCATTCTGCACCCAAGTCTCCAACAACTGCTCTCTGCAACAGTCCTTCTGCACCTCAGTCTGATAATTCTGTGCTCTGAAATGATCCTTCTGCACTCCATTCTTTAAACACTGCTGTCTGTAACAGTCTTTCTGCTTCCGAGTCTCCAAACTCTGCTCTCTGTAACAGGACCTCTGCAAGTCTGCTCTCTGCAACAGTCTTTCTTCACCCCAGTCTCCAACATCTACTCTCTGCAACAGTTCTTCCGGACCTCAGTCTGAAAACTCTGCTTCCTGCAACGACACTTCTTCACCCCAGTCTCCTATCTCTGCTCTCTGTAACAGTCCTTCTACACCTCAGTCTCCCAACTCTGCTATCTGTAAGATCCTTCTGACACCCAGTCTTTAAACTCTGCACTCTGTAACAGTCCTTTTGCACCCCAGTCTCCAAACTCTGCTCTCTGTAACAGTCCTTCTCCACCCCAGTCTCCAACCTCTGGTCTGTGTAACAGTCTTCTGCACCCCAGTTTCTAAAATCTACTCTCTGCAACAGTCCTTCTAAACCCCAGTCTCTTACCTCTGCTCTCTGTAACAGCTCTCTGTAGTAGGCCTTATGCACCCCAGTCTCAAAAATCTGCCCTCTAAAACAGTCCTTCTGCACGACAGTCTGCAACATCTGCTCTTTGTAACGGTCCTTCTGCACCACAGCTTCACAACTCTGTTTTCTGTATCATAAATCTTCACCCCAGTCTCAAACGTCTGCTCTCTGTAACAGTCCAACTGCACCTCAGACTCCAACCTCTCCTCTCTGTAACAGGCCTTCTGCACACCAGTCTCCAATATCTTCTCTCTGTGGCAGGCCTTCTGCACCCCAGTCTCTAAAATCTGCTCTCTATAACAATCCTTCTGCACCCCAGTCTCCAACCTCTGCTCTCTGCAATGATTTTAGTGCACCCCAGTCTCCAACCTCTGATCTCTGCAACAGTCCTTCTGCACTACAGTCTCCAAACTCTGCTCTCTGTAAGATCCTTCTGCACCCGTGTATCCAACCTCTGCTCTCTGTAACAGTCCTTCTGCATCCAAGTCTCCAGCCTCTGCTCTCCTTAACAGGACTTCCACACCTCAGTCTCTAACCTCTGCTCTCTGCAACCGTCGTTCTGCAGCATATTCTCCAACCTCTGCTCTCTACAACAGTCCTTCTGCACCCAAGTTACCAACATTTGCTCTCTGCAACAGTCCTTCTGAAACCGAGTCTCCAACATCTGCTCTCTGCAACAGCTCTCCTGCATCTCAGTCTGAAAGCTCTGCTCTCTGCAACGACCCTTCTGCACTCCAGTCTCCTACCTCTGCTCTCTTTAATAGTCCTTCTGCACATCAGTCTCCCAACTGTGCTCTCTGAAAGATCCTACTGCAACCCAGTCTTTAAACTCTACACTCTGTAACAGTCCTTCTGCACAACAGTCTCCAAACTCTGCTCTCTGTAACAGGCCTTCTGCACTCCAGTTTCCAACCTCTTCTCTCTGCAACGATTCTTCTCCACCCCTGTCTCAAACATCTGCTCTCTGCAACAGTCCTTTTCAACCTAGTCTCTGAACTCTGCTCTCTGTAAGATCCATCTGAACACCAGTCTTCAACCTCTGCTCTCTGTAACAGTCCTTCTCCACCCCAGTCTCCAAACTCTGATCTCTGTAACAGTCCTTCTCCACCTCAGTCTCAAACCTCTACTCTATGTAATAGTCATTCTGCAACCCAGCCTCTAAAATCTGCTCTCTGCAACAGTCCTTCTGCACCCCAGTCTCCGACATCTGCTCTCTGCAACAGTCCTACTTAACCCCAGTCTCCAAACTCTGCTCTCTGCAACGATCCTTCTGGAACCCAGTCTCCAATGTCTGCTCTCTGCCACAGTCCTTCTGCACCACAGTCTCCAACCTCTGCTCTCTTTAAGATCTTTCTGCACTCCAGTTTCCAAACTCTGCTCTCTGTAACATTTCTTCTCCACCTCAGTCTCTAACCTCTTTCCTCTGCAACAGTTTTCTTCTCCCCAGACTCCGATATTTGCTCTCTGTACCAGTCCTTCTGTACCAGAGTCTCCAAATTCAGCTCTTTGTAACGGTCCTTCTTCACTCTAGTCTCCAACCTATGCTTTCTGTAACAGTTTGTCTGATCCCCAGTCTCCCACCTCTGTTCTCTGTATCTATCCTTCTGCAACTCGGTCTCCAACCTGTGCTCTATGTAAGAGTTCTTCTAGACCCCAGTCTCCAACCTCTACTCTCAGTAACAGTCCTATACCGCAGTCTGCAAACTCTGCTCTCTGTAACGGTCCTTCTGCACCCCATTTTCCAAACTTTACTTCCTCTAACAGTCCTTCTGCACCTGAGTCTCCAAACACTCCTCTCTGTAACAGTCTTCTACACCTCAGTCTCCAACCTCTGCTCTCTGTAACAGTCCTTCTGCACCCCAGTCTTAAAACTCTGCTCTCTTCACGATCTTTCTGCACCCCAGTCTCCAACCACTGCTCTCTGTAAAAGTCCACCTGAACCTCAGTCTCCAACCTCTGCTCTTTGTAAGATCCTTCAGCAACCCAGTCTCCAAACTATGTTCTCTATAACAGTCCTTCTGCACCCCAGCGTCCAAACTCTTCTCCCTGTACCAGTCCTTCAGAATCCCAGTCTCCAAACACTGCTCTCTGTAACAGTCGTTCTACACCTCAGTCTCCAACCTCTGCTCTCTGCAACAGTCCTTCTGCACTCCAATCTCCAACCTCTGCTCTCTTCAACAGTCCTTCTGCACCCAAGTCTCCAACCTCTGCTCTCTGCAACAGTCCTTCTGCACCCCAGTCTCCACACTCTGCTCTCTGCAACGATCCTTCTGGACCCCAGTCTCCAACCACTCCTCTCTGTAACAGTCCTTATGAACCACAGTGTGCAAACTCTGGTCTCTGTAAGATCCTTTGCACTCCAGTTTCCAAACTCTGATCTCTGTAACATTCCTTCTAAACCCCAGTCTTTTACCTCTGCTTTCTTCAAGTGTCCTGCGGCACCCCAGTCTCCAACCTCTGTGTTCTGCAACAGTCCTTCTGCTCCCCAGTCTCCAACATCTGCTCTCTGTAACAGTCCTCCTGTACCGCAGTCTTCAAACCCTGCTCTCTGTAACGGGCCTTCTGCACCCCAGTCTCCAAACTCTGCTTTCTTTATCAGTCCTTCTAAACCTCAGTCTCAAAACTCTGCTCTCTGTATCTATTGTTTTGCACCTCAGTCTCCAAACTATGCTCTCTGTAACAGTTTTTCTATACCGCAGTCTCAAAACTCTGGTCTCAGTAACGGTCCTTCTGCACCCCAATTTCCAACATCTGCTTTCTGTAACAGTCCTTCTGCAAGTTAGTCTCCAAACTCTGCTCTCTGTAACAGACCTTCTACACCTCAGTCTCTAACCTCTGCTCTCTGTAACAGTCCTTCTGCACCTCAGTCTGACACCTCTGCTCTCTGCAGGATACTTCTGCACCGAAGTCTCCAATCACTGCTCTCTGTAACAGTCCACCTGCACCTCAGTCTCCAAACTCTGGTTTCAGTAAGATTTTTGAGCAACCCAGTCTCCAAACTCTGCTCTCTATAACAGTCCTTGTGCACCCCAGTCTCCAACCTCTCCGCTCTGTAACAGGCCTTCTGCACAACAGTCTCCAACATCTGCTCTCTGCAGCAGTTCTTCTGCACCTCAGACTGAAAACTCTGCTCTCTGCAACGACCCTTCTGCACCCCAGTCTCCTACATCTTCTCTCTGTAACTGTCCTTCTGCACCTCAGTCTCCCAACTCTGCTCTCTGTAAGTTACTTCTGCAACCAAGTCTTTTAACTCTGCACTCTGTAACAGTCCTTTAGAACCCCAGTCTCAAAACTCTGCTCTCTGTTAAATCCATCTAAACCCCAGTCTCCAACCTCTGCTCTCTGTAAGGGTACTTCTGCCCTGCGTATCCAACTTCTGCTCTCTGTAACAGTCCTACTGCACCTCACTATCCAAACTCTGCTATATGTAACAGTCCTTCTGCACCCCAGTTTCTACAATCTGCTCTCGGCAACAGTCTTTCTGCACCCCCTCTCCAACATCTGCTCTCTGCAACAGTCCTTCTTAACCCCAGTCTCAAAACTCAGCTCTCTGCAAAGATCCTTCTGGACCCCAGTCTCCAACGTCTGCACTTTGTAACAGTCCTTCTGCACCACAGTCTCCAACCACTGCTCTCTGTAAGATCCTTCTGCACTCCAGTTTCAAAACTCTGCTCTTTGTAACATTCCTTCTCCACCACAGTCTACAACCTCTGTCCTCAGCAACAATCCTCTTCTCCCAAGACTCCGAAATCTGCTCTCTGTAACAGTCCTTCTGTACCGCAGTCTCCAACCTCTGTTCTCTGTAAGGGTCCTTCTGCACCACAGTCTCCAACCACTGCTTTCTGTATCAGTCCTTTTGCACCACATTCTCTAAACTCTGCTCTCTGTAACAGTCCTTCTGCACCTCAGTCTGCAACCTCTGCTCTGTGAAATAGTCCTTCTGCTCCCCAGTCTCTAACCTCTGCTCTCTGCAACAGTCCTTCTGCACCACAGTCACCAACCTCTGCTTTCTGTATCAGTCCCTCTGCACCCCAGTCTCCAACCTCTGCTCTCTGTAACAGTCCTTCTGCACCTCAGTCTCCAACCTCTACTTTCCTCAGCAGTCCTTCTCCACTCTAGTCTCCAAACTCTGCTCTCAGTAAGAGTCCTTCTGCACCTCAGTCTGTAAACTCTTCTCTCTGGAACGATCCTTCTGCAGCTCAGTCTCAAACCTCTTCTCTGTGTACCAGTTTTTATGTACCTCAGTCTCCAAATTTTTGTCTCTGTAAGATCCTTTTGCAACCCACTCTTTAAACTCTGCTCACTGTAACTATCCTTATGCACCTCAGTCTTCAAGCACTGCTCTCTGTAAGAGGCCTTCTGCACCCCAATCTCCAACTTATGCTGTCTATAACAGGCCTTTTGACCCCGGTCTCCAAACTCTTCTCTCTTCAACTATCTTTCTGCACCCCAGTCTCTAACCTCTGCTCTCTGCACCAGTCATCCTGCACCCCAGTCTCAAACCTATGCTGTCTGTAAGATCCTTTTGCACATCTGTCTCCAACCTCTGCTCTCTGTAAAAGTACTTCTGTAAAGCAGTCTCGAAATTCTGCTCTCTGTAAGGGTCCTTCTGCATTTCAATCTCCAATCTTTGCTCTCTGCAACACTCCTTCTTCAACCCAGTCTCCAAAATTTGCTCTGTGCAATAGATTTTCTGCACATGAGTCTCCAACCTGTGCTTTCTGTAAACGTTATACTGCACCCCAGTCTTCAACGTGTGCTTTTTGTAAAAGTCCTTCTGCACCACAGTCTCCAATCTCTGCTCTATATAACTATCCTTCTGCACCCCATTCTCCAAAATCTGCTCTATGCAACAATCCTTCTGCACCCCAGTCTCCAAAGTCTGCTTTCTGTAACAGTCCTTCTGCACCCCAGTCTCCAACCTCTGGTCTCTGCAACAGTCTTTCAGCACCCAAGTCTCCAAAATCTGCTCTCTGCAACAGTCCTTCTACACCCCAGTCTACAATTTCTGCTCACTGCAACAGTCCTTCTACCCCCAGTCTTGATAATCTGCTCGCCGCACAATCCTTCTGCACCCCAGTATCCAACCTCTCTTCTCTTCAACAGTTCTTCTGCACCCCAGTACCCAACCTCTGCTCTCTGTAAGGGTCCTTATGCACCCCAGTATCCAACCTCTGATTTCTGTATCAGTCGTTTTCCACCACAGTCTCGAAAATCTGCCCGCTGTAACAGTCCTTCTGCAACTAAGTCTGCAAACTCTGCTCTCTGCAACAGTCCTTCTGCACCTCAGTCTCTAATATCTGCTCTCTGTAAGGGTCCTTTGGCAACGGAGTCTCCAACCTCTGCTTTCTGTATCAGTCCTTCTGCACCCAAGTCTCCAACCTCTGCTCTCTGTAACAATCCTTCTGCACCACAGTCTCCAATGTCTGCTCTCTGCAACAGTCCTTCTGCACCTCAGTCTCCAACCTCTTCTCTCTGTAACAGTTCTTCTGCACCTCAGTCTCAAACTTTTGTTCTCCTTAATATCTTTCTGCAACCCAGTATTCAAACTCTGCTCTCTGTACCAATCTTTCTGCACCCCAGTCTCCAAACTCTGCTGTCTGTAACAGGCCATCTGCACCCGAGTCTCCGAACTCTGCTTTCTGTACCAGTCCTTCTGCACCCTAGTCTCCAAACTCTGGTCTCTGCAACGATCCTTCTGCACCCCAGTCTTCAACCTCTGTTCTCTACAACACTTATTCTGCACCCCAGTCTCCAAACTCTGCTGTCTGTAACAGGCCTTCTGCACCACAGTCTCAAAACTCTGCTCTGTAACAGTCCTTCTCCACCACAGTCTGCAACCTCTGCACTCTGCAATTGTCCTACTGCACCCAGTCTCCAACCTCTGCTCTCTGCAACAGTCCTTCTGCAACCCATTCTCCAACATCTACTCTCTACAACAGTCCTTCTCCACCCCAGTCTAGAAACTATGCTCTTTGTAACAGTACTTTTTTTTTAATTGTTGGTCGTTCAAAACATTACATAGTTCTTAATACATCATATTTCACAGTTTGATTCAAGCGGGTTATGAACACCCAACATTACCCCTTATACAGATTGCTGTATCACATCAGTTACCCTTCCATTGATTGACATATTGCCTTTCTAGTGTCTGATGTATTCTGCTGTCTTTCCTGTTCTCTACTATCCCCCCTCCCCTCCCCTCCCATTTTCTCTCTCTACCCCTTTTACTGTAAATCATTTCTTCCTTTTATATTATCTTGTCTTACCCCTCCTTTTCTCTTATATATAATATTGTATAACCCTGAGGATCACCTTCCATTTCCATGCGATTTTCCTTCTCACTTTCTTTCCCTCCCACCTCTCATCCCTGTTTAATGTAAATCTTCTTCTCAAGCTCTTCATCCCTACCCTGACCTTGTTTACTCCCCTTATATCAAAGGGGTCATTTGATATTTGTTTTTTAAAGATTGACTAGCTTCACTTAGCATAATCTTTTCTAATGCCATACATTTCCCTCCAAATTCTATGATTTTGTCATTTTTTAATGCAGAGTAATACTCTATTGTGCATAAATGCCACATTTTTTATCCATTCATCTATTGAAGGGCATCTAGGCTGATTCCATAATCTTGCTATAGTGAATTGTGCTGCTATGAACATTGATGTAGCAGTGTCCCTGTAGCATGCTCTTATTAGGTCTTTAGGGAATAGACCCAGAAGGGGAATAGCTGGGTCAAATGGTGGTTCCATTCCCAGCTTTCCAAGAAATCTTCATACTGCTTTCCAAATTGGCTGCACCAATTTGCAGTCCCACCAGCAATGAATAAGAGTGCCCTTTTCCCCGCATCCTCTCCAGCACTTATTGTTGTTTGACTTCCTAATGGCTGCCAATCTTACTTGAGTGAGATAGTATCTTAGGGTAGTTTTGATTTGCATTTCTCTGACTGCTAGCGATAGTGAGCATTTTTTCATGAACTTATTGATTGATTGTATGTCCTCCTCTGAGAAGTGTCAGTTCAGGTCCTTGGCCCATTTATTGATTGGGTTATTTGTTATCTTATTGTCTAATTTTTTGAGTTCTTTGTATATTCTGGTTATTAGGGCTCTATCTGAAGTGTGTGGATTAAAGATTTGTTCCCAGGATGTAGGCTTCCTGTTTATCTCTCTTATTGTGTCTTTTGCTGAGAAAAAACTTTTTAGTTTGAGTAAGTCCCATTTGTTGATTCTATTTGTTAACTCTTGCACTATGGGTGTCCTATTTAGGAATTTGGGGCCCGATCCCACAGTATGTAGATAATAACCAACTTTTTCTTCTATCACATGCCGTGTCTCTGATTTAATATCAAGCTCCTTGATCCATTTTGTGTTAACTTTTGTGCATGGCAAGAGATAGGGATTCAGATTCATTTTGATGCAAATGGATTTCCAGTTTTCCCAGCACCATTTGTTGAAGATGCTATCCTTCCTCCATTGCATGCTTTTAGCCCCTTTATCAAATATAAGATAGTTGTAGTTTTGTGGATTGGTTACTGTATCCTCTATTCTGTACCATTGGTCCACCCGCCTGTTTTGGTACCAGTACCATGCTGTTTTTGTTACTATTGCTCTGTAGTATAGTTTGAAGGCTGGTATCGCTATACCGCCTGATTCACACTTCCTGCTTAGCATTGTTTTTGCTATTCTGGGTCTTTTATTATTCCATATGAATTTCATGATTCTTTTATCTATTTCTACAAGAAATGCCGTTGGGATTTTGATTGGCATTGCATTAAATTTATAGAGAACTTTTGGTAATATCGCCATTTTGATGATGTTAGTTCTGCCTATCCATGAGCAGGGTATATTTTTCCATCTTCTAATGTCTTCTTCTATATCTTTTTTTAGGGTTCTGTAATTTTCATTATATAAATTTTTCACCTCTTTTGTTAGGTTGTTTCCAAGTATTTTATTTTTTGGGGGGATATTGTGAATGGAGTAGTTGTCTTTATTTCCGTTTCGGAGGATTTGTTGCTGACATACAGGAATGCCTTTGATTTATGTGTGTTGACATTATATCCTGCCACTTTGCTGAATTCATTTATTAGCTCAAATAGCTTCTTTGTAGACCCTTTTGGGTCTGCTAGGTATAGAATCATATTATCTGCAAATAGTGATAATTTAAGTTCTTCGTTTCATATTTTTATGCCTTTAATTTCTTTCGTCTATCTAATTACTCTGGTCAGTGTTTTGAGGACTATGTTAAACAGAAGTGGTAAGAGAGGGCATCCCTGTCTTGTACCAGACCTTAGAGGGAATGCCTTCTATTTTTCTCCATTCAGAATGATGCTGGCCTGTGGCTTAGCATAGATTGCTTTTACAATGTTGAGGTATGTTCCAGTTATCCCTAATTTTTCTAGAGTTTTGAACATAAAGGAATGCTGTACTTTGTCGAATGCTTTTCTGCATCTATCGAGATGATCATATGGTCTTATTTTTAAGTCTATTGATGTGGTGAATAACATTTATTGATTTCCGTATATTGAACCAGCCTTGCATCCCAGGGATGAATCCTACTTGATCATGGTGTATAATTTTTTTAATATGTATTTGAATTCAATTCGCCAGAATTTTATTGACGATTTTTGCGTCAAGGTTCATTAGAGATATTGGTCTGTAGTTTTCTTTCTTTGAAGTGTCTTTGTCTGGTTTCGAAATCAGGGTGATGCTGGCCTCGTAGAATGAATTTGGAAGTTCTCCCTCCCAAAAGTATTGGTGTTAGTTCCTTTTTAAAGGTTTTGTAAAACTCTGTTGTATACCCATCCGGTCCTGGGCTTTTCTTAGTTGGTAATCTTTTGATGGTTTCTTCTATTTCCTCTATTGTTATTGGTCTGTTTAGGTTGTCTATATCCTCCTGACTCAATCTGGGCAGATCATAAGACGTAAGAAATTTATCTATGCCTTCACTATCTTCTATTTTATTGGAGTATAAGGATTCAAAATAATTTCTGATTATCTTCTGTATTTCTGAAGTGATTGTTGTGATATTACCTTTTTCATCCCGTATGTTAGTAATTTGAGTTCTCTCTCTTTTTCTCTTTGTTAACATGGCTAAGGGTCTGTCAATTTTATTTATTTTTTCAAAGAACCAACTTTTAGTCTTGTCAATTTTTTCAATTGTTTCTTTTGTTTCAATTTCATTAATTTCATCTCTGATTTTAATTATTTCTTGCCTTCTACTTCTTTTGCTGTTGTTTTGCTCTTCTTTTTCCAGGATTTTGAGATGAAGTTTGAGATCATTTATTTGTTGTTGTCTTTCTTTTTATGAGAAATGAACTCCAAGAAATGAATTTTCCTCTTAGATCTGCTTTCAATGTTTCCCATAGATTCTGATATGTTGTGTCTGTGTTTTCATTTAACTCCAGGAAGTTTTTAATTTCCTCCTTGATGTCTTCTAAAACCCATTGATCATTCAGCAACCTATTGTTCATTTTCCAAGTGATGCTTGATTTTTCCTTCCTTCTTTTATCATTGATTTTCAGTTTTATTCCATTATGATCAGATAAGAGGCATAGTATTATCTCTAACCCTTTATATTTTCTAAGAGTTGCCCTGTGACATAATATATGGTCTATTTTTGAGAAGGTTCCATGTGCTGCTGAGAAAAAAAGTGTAACTAATTGATTTTGGGTGGTATAGTCTATATATGTCAATTAAGTCTAGGTTGTTCATTGTGTTAATGAGTTCTATAGTTTCCTTATATAACTTTTGTTTGTAATATCTGTCCAGTGGTGAGAGAGGTGTGTTGAAGTCTCCCATGATTATTGTATGGTGGTTTATTAGACTCTTTAACTTGAGAGGAGTTTGCTTGATGAACACAGCTGCACCATTATTTGGGGCATATATATTTATGATTATTATGTCTTGTTGGTGCATGTTTCCTTTGAGCAGTATGAAGTGTCCTTCTTTATCCCTTTTGATTAACTTTGGCTTGAAAACTATTTTATTAGATAAGAGTATGGACACTCCTGCTTGTTTCCGCATTCCATATGAGTGGTATGATTTTTCCCAACCTTTCACCTTCAGTCTATGAATATCTTTTTTTTATCAGATGCGTCTCCTGTAGGCAGCATATTGTTGGGTCTTGTTTTGTGATCCATTCTACTAGCCTGTGTCTCTTAATTGGTGAGTTAAAGCCATTAACATTTAGGGTTATTATTGAGATATGATTTGTTCTTCTAGCCATATTTGTTTATTGATGTTACTAAACCTAAGTTGTTATCCTCTTTGACTACTTTCCCCCCTTTACTTTCCTACCTCCCATTGTTGGTTTTCAATGTTATTTTCCATTTCCTCTTCCTGTAATGTTTTGCCAAGGATTTTTTGAAGGGATGATTTTCTAGCTGCGAATTCTTTTAACTTTTGTTTATCGTGGAAGGTTTTAATTTCATCTTCTATCCTGAAGCTTAATTTCACCGGATACACGATTCTTGGTTGGAACCCATTTTCTTTCAGTGTTTGAAATATGTTATTCCAGGATCTTCTAGCTTTCAGAGTCTGTGTTGAGAGATCAGCTGTTATCCTGATTGGTTTTCCCCTAAATGTAATCTGCTTTCTTTCTCTTGCAGCTTTTAAAATTTTCTCCTTATTCTGTAAGTTGGACATCTTCATTATAATGTGTCTAGGTGTGGATCTCTTATGATTTTGCACATTCGGCATCCTGTAGGCTTCTAGGATTTGTGATTCTGTCTCATTCTGCAAGTCTGGAAAGTTTTCTCGAATAATTTCACTTAATAGTCTGTTTATTCCTTTGGTTTGGAGCTCTGTGCCTTCCTGTATCCCAATGACTCTTAAATTTGGTCTTTTGATATTGTCCCATAATTTTTGGATGTTGTGCTCATGGTTTCTTAGCAGACTTGCTGAGCTGTCTATGGTCTTTTTCTGTTGAAATACTTTGTCTTCATTGTCTGATGTTCTCTCTTCTAAGTGATCTACTCTGCTGGTAGTATTCTCAATTGAGTTTTTAAGTTGGTTTATGGTTTCCTGCATTTCTAGGATCTCTATTTATTTGTTTTTTATTACCTCTATCTCCCTGTGAAATTGATCTTTTACTTCCTGGATTTGTTTGTCAATGTGATCTTTCATTGTCTGATTATACGACCAGCGACCCGCGGCGCGGTAGCCAAGTAACCTCATTTGGAGTAGGGGCTGTGCAGAGCTGCCATCTGAGCAAGCAGGGCAGGCAGACCAGCGGCCCACTGGCAACACAGGCCAGGGAGCTTGCCAAAGTGGTGGACACATAACACCGAGGCAGTCGCGTCACACTGGTTGGAGTGGGGGTGAAGCAGGTTCGCCGCCCGGGTCCAGAGGGGGCTCAGCACCCCGTTGGAGAGGTAGTCAGGTACCCCCATTGGGAGTGGGGGCTGTGCAGAACTGCGACCCACCGTCCTAGAGGCCTGCCAGCATGGTAGACACATCACACCAATTGGAGTGGGGACCCAGCAGAGCCGCCACCCACATACAGATTAAGACCAACGACCCCAGGGCGTGGTAGTTACACTACCATGATTGGAGTGGGGTCAGAGCAGAACAGCCACCCGTGCCCGCAGTGGGGGCAGACCTTTGACCGATCAGCGTGGTAGACAGACCACCCTAATTAGAGGAGGAGCACAGCCACTACCCGCCCAGCAAGGGAGACTTCCAAACTATACAAGAGCAATATAAATAAATAGAGGGTAAATTTCAAAAATGCAACAGTTGCACCAAGAAGGAAGTAACGTGAGCAGTATAAAAAGACAAGGAAAGAAAGGACCACAAGCAATGCAGGTCAACTTAAATTTAGAAGAGGTAATAGCTGCAACAGATGGAATGTCAGATAAAGAGTACAGGATATATATGCTTCAGATGATCTGGAGTCTCAAGGAAGACATGAGACAGCAAAATCAGAAAATGTAATAGTACTTTTGTACTTCAGTTTCCAAACTCTTCTCTCTGTAACAGTCCTTCTGCACCCCACTCTTCAACCTCTGCTTTCTCTATCAATCCTTCTGCACTCAATCTCCAACCTGTGCTCTGTAACTGTCCTTCTGCATTTCAGTCTCTAAAGTCTGCTAGCTGCAACAGTCTTTCAGAACCCCAGACTTCAACCTCTGCTCTCTGCAACAGTCCTACACCCAAGTCTATAACCTCTGCACTCTGCAACAGTCTTTCTGCACCTCATTCTCCAACCTCTTCTCTTTGCAAAGGTCTTTCTGCACCTCAGTCTTCAACATCTACTCTCTGTAACAGTCCTTCTGCACCTCATTCGCCAACGTCTGCTCTCTGTAAGATCCTTCTAAAACCAGTCTCCAAACTCTGCTTTTTATAACAGTCCTTCTACACCCCAGACTCAAAATTCTGCTCTGTAAAACTGTTTTGGCACCCTAGTCTGCACCCTATGTTCTCTGCAACGTTTCTTCTACACCCAAGTCTCCAACCTCTGCTCTCTGCAACAGTTCTTCTGCACCCCAGTCCCCTACATCTGCTCTCGGCAACAGTTTTCTAAAACTCATTCTGAGAACACTGCTCTGTGAAAGGATTTTTCTGGACCCCAGTTTCCAACCTCTGCTCTCTCTGACAGTCGTTCGGCACCTCAGTCAACATCCTCTGCTCTCTGTAAGATCCTTATGCCACTCAGTCTCCAAACTCTGCTGTGTGTTACATGTCATCTGCTTTCCAGTCTCCAAGCTCTGCTCTTTGTAACAGGCCTTCTGCACCTCGGTATCCAACCTTTTCTCTCTGCAACAATCCTTCTGCACCCCATTCTCCAAAATCTGCTCACTGCATCAGTCCTATTGCACCGCAGTCTCCAACCTCTGCTCTGTGTAAGATCCTTCTGCACACCTGTCTAAAACCTCTGCTATCATTAACAGTTCTTCTCTACAGCAGTCTCTCACATCTATTCTCTGTAAAAGTCTTTCTGCACCACAGTCTCCAAACACTGCACTCTGCACAGTACTTCTGCACCCAGTATCCAACCTCTCCTCTCTGCGACAGTCCTTCTGCATCTTAGTTTCTAAACACTGATATCTGTAACAGCTTTTCCACACCTCAGTCTTCAACAATTGCTCTCTGCAACAGTCCTTCTTCACCTCAGTCTCCAAACTCTGATCTCTAGAACAGTCTTCATAATCTACTCTCTCTAACGATCCTTCTGCACGCGAGTCTCCAAAGTCTGCTCTCTGCAACAATGCTTCTGCACCCCAGTCTCAAAAATTTCATCTCTGTAAGATCGTACTGGTCCCCAGTCACCAAATTCAGCTCTCAGTATTAGTCCTTCTGCACCCCACTCTCCAAACACTGCTCTCTGTAACAGTTTTTCTGCACCTCAGTCTTAAACAACTGCTCTCTGAAACAGTCCTCCTGCACCCCAGTCTCCAACGTCTGCTCTCTAGAACAGTCCTTCAATACCACAGTCTCCATAATCTAATCTCTGCAACGATCCTTCTGCACCAGTCTCCATCGTCTGCTCTCTGCAACAATCGTTCTGGACCCAAGTCTCCAAACATTCTTCTCTTTAAGATTCTTCTGCACCCCAGTTTACACAATCTGCTCTCTGTAACATTCCTTCTGCACCACAGTCTCCAACGTCTGCCCACTGCAATGGTCCCTATGCACATTAGTCTCCAACCTTGTTCTCTACAACAGTTCTTCTGTATCGCAGTCTCTAACCTCTGCTCTCTGTAATGGTTCTTCTGCACCACAGTCTCCAAAATCTGCTTTCTGTATCAGTTCTTCTGCACCACAGTCTCCAACCTCTGCTCTCTTCAACAGTCCTTCTGCACCCCAGTATCCAACATCTGCTCTGCAACAGTCCTTCTGCACCACAGTCTCCAAAATCTGCTCTGTGTAACAGTTTTTCTTACTGCAGTCTCCAAACTCTGCTCTCTGTATCGGTCTTCACGCACCCCAGTTTACAAACTCTGTTCTCTGTAACATTCCTTCTCCAACGCAGTCTCCAACCTCTGCTTACTGCAACAGTCTTTCTGCATCCCAGTCTCTAAACTCTTTTCCATGTAGCAGCCCTTCTGTACCTCAGTCTCCAACCTCTGCTCTCTGCAACAGTCATTCTACACCCCAGTTGCCAACCTCTGCTCTCTGGAAAGATTCTTCTGTACCCCAGTCCCCAACATCTGCTCTCTGCAAAAGTCCTTCTGCACCCGAGTCTTCAACCTCTGCTCTCTGTAAGATCATTCTGCAACCCCGTCTCTGAACTCTGCTCTCTGTAACAGTCCTTCTGTACTGCAGTGTCCAAACTCTACTCCCTGTAACGGTCCTTCTGCACCCCAGTCTCCAAACACTGCTTTCTGTATCAGTCCTTCTGCACCACAGTCTCCAAAGTCTGCTCTCTGCTACAGTTCTACTGAACCCCATCTTCATCATCTAATCTCTGCAACAGTCCTTCTGCACCTCAGTCTCCAACCTCTGCTCTCTGTAACAGTTTTTCTGTACTGCAGACTCCAATCTCTTCTCTCTGTAATGGTCCTCCTGTACCCCAGTCTCCAAACTCTGCTTTCTGTATCATTCCTTCTGCACCCCTGTCTCAATCCTCTGCTCTCTGTAACAGTCCTTCTGCACTTCAGCCTCCAAATTCTGCTCTCTGTAATAGTCCTTCTTCACCCTAATCTCCAACTTCTGCTCTATGCAACAGTCCTTCTGCACCTCAATATCCAAACTCTGTTCTCTGTAACAATCCTTCTGCACCCCAGTCTCCAAATTCTGCTCTCTGCAAAGGTCCTTCTTCACCCCACTCTCCAAACTCTGCTCGCTGTAATATGCTTCTTTTTTTATTGTTGGTCTTTCAAAACATTACACACTAGTGACTGATGTATTCTGCTACCTTTCCTATCCTCTACTATTCCCCTCCCCCCAACTTCTCTTTCTATCCCATCTACTATAATTCATTTCTCCACTTATTTTTTCTTCCAATTTCCCTCACAACCTCTTTATGTATTTTTTTATAACAATGAGGGTCTCTTTCCATTTCCATGTATGGCATTATGTAAAAATGTGAATGTGTAACCTATGTGATTCTGCAATCTGTATTTGGGGTAAAAATTGGGAGTTCATAACTCACTTGTAACTATTGTTCGAAGTATGATATGTCAAGAGCTTTGTAAGGTTTTGAACAACCATTAAAAAAAAACCCTAAAAAAAAAACATTACACAGTTCTTAATACATCATCTTTCACAGTTTGATTCAAGTGGGTTATGAACTACCAACTTTACCCCGTATACAGATTGCTGTATCACATCAGTTACGGAAGGGTAACTGATGTAATATGCTTCTTTACCCCAGTGTCCAAACTCTACTCTCAGTACCAGTTCTTCCGCTCCCCAGTCTCCAATCTCTGCTCTTTGTAAAAGTCTTTTTGCACCCCAGTCTTCAATCTCAGCTCTCTGTAATGGTTCTTCGGCACCCCAGTTTCCAACCTCTGCTTTCTTACCAGTCGTGCACCCCAGTCTCCAAACTCTGCTCTCTGCAACAATCCTTCTGCACCCCATTCTCCTACGTCTGCTCTCTACAATAGTTCTTCTGCACTTCAGTCTCCAAACTCTGCTCTCTGTAAGATCCTTCTGCACCCCAGTCTCCAACCTCTGCTATTTTCAACAGTCCTTGTGCACCTCAGTCGTCAACCTCTGTTCTCTGCAACCGTCCTTCTGCACCCCAGTCTCCAACCTCTGCTCTCTGTAACAGTCCTTCTACACCACAGTCTCCAACCTCTGCTCTCTGCAACAATCCTTCTGCACCCCAGTCTCCTACGTCTGCTCTCTACAACAGTCCTTCTGCACCCCAGTCTCCAACCTCTGATCTCTGTAACAGTTCTTCTGCACTGCAGTCCTTAACCTCTGCTCTCTGTAATGGTCTTTCTGCACCCCAGTCTCTAAACTCTGCTTTCTGTATCAGTTCTTCTGCACCTCAGTCTTCAACCTCTTCTCTCTGCAATTGTCCATCTGCACCTAAGTATCCAAACTCTACTCTCTGTAACAGTTTTTATGCATCTCAGTATCCAACCTCTACTCTCTGAAAGATACTCTTGCAAACCAATCTCCAAAATCTGCTCTTTGTAACAGTCCTTCTGCACCCTTTCTCCAAACACTGCTCTCTGTAACAGGCTTTCTGCACCACAATCTCCAACATCTCCTCTCTGGAACAGTCCTTCTGAACACAAATCTCCAACCTCTGCTCTCTGAAACAGTCCATCTGCACCCCAGTCTCCAACATCTGCTCTCTGCATTAGTCCTTCTGCACCTTAACTGAAAATTCCGATCTCTTCCACGATCCTTCTGCAAACCAGTCTGCACCCAGTCTTCAAACTCTGTTCTCTGCAACAGTCCTTCTGCATCCCAGTCTTCAACCTTTGCTCTCTGTAACAGTCCATCTGGACCTAAGTCTCCAAATTCTGCTCTCTGCAACAGTCCTTCTGAAACTAACTCTCCAACCTCTTCTGTCTGCAACAATAATTCTGCACCCCAGTCTCCAACATCTGCTTTCTGTATCAGTCCTGCACCCCAGTCTCCAGAATCTGCTCTCTGTAACAGTCCTTCTGCACATCAGTCTCCAAACTCTGCTCTCTGTAACAGTCCTTCTGCACACAAGTTTCCAATCTCGGCTTTCTGCAATGATCCTTCTTTACCCCATTGTCCGAACTCTGCTCTCTGTAACAGTCTTTCTACACCTCAGTTTCAAACCTCTTCTCTATGCACGATCCCTCTGCACCCCAGTCTCCAACCACTGCTCTCTGTAACAGTCCTCCTTCACCTCAGTCTAAAAACTCTGCTCTCTGTAAGATCCTTCTGCCACCCAGTATCCTAAATCTGCACTCTATAACAATCCGTCTGAACCCCAGTCTTTAAACTCTGCTCTCTTTAACAGGCCTTCTGCATCTTAGTCTCCAAACTCTGCTCTCTGTAACAGGCCTTCAGCACCCCAGTCTCCAAACTCTTCTCTCTGCAACGATCATTCTACATCTCAGTCTCCAACATCTGCTCTCTGTTAGATCCTTCTGCAAAGCATCCTAAAATCTCTGCCCTCTGTATCAGTCCTTCTGCACCCCAGTCTCCAAACTCTGCTCTCCATAACAGGCCTTCATCCCCCCAGTCTCCAACCTCTGCTCTGTGTAACAGTCCTGCTGCACCTAGGTCTACAATCTCTGCTCTCTGTAAGATCCTTCTGCAACCTTGTCTAAAAGCTCTGCTTTCTGTAACCGTTATTCTGCACCCCAGATTCCAACCTCTGCTGTCTGTAACAGGCCTTTTGCACCCCAGTCTCCAATCTCTTCTCTCTGTAACAGTCTTTTTGCACCTCAGTCTTCAACCTCTGCTCTCTGCAACGATTCTTCTGCACCCCAGTCTCCAATGTCTCCTCTGCTCAACAGTCCTTCTGCACCCCGTCTCTGAACTCTGCTCTCTGTAAGATCCTTCTGCATCCCAGTTTTCAAACTCTGCTCTCTGTAACATTTCTTTTTCACCACAGTCTTCAACCTCTGGAATCTTCACCGGGATTTCTGTACCCTAGTTTCCAAACTCTGCTCTCTGTAACATTCTTTCTGGACCTCAGTCTCAACCGCTGCTCTCTGCAAAGCTTCTTCTGCACCCTAGTCTCTAAACTCTGCTCTCTGCAACAGTTCTTCTTCACCCCAGTCTCCAACATCTGCACTCTGAAACAGTTCTTCTCCACTCCAATCTCCAACCTCTTCTCTCTGTAACAGTCCTCCTGTATTGCAGTCTCCAAACTCTGCTCTCTATAACGGTCCTTCTGCACCCCAGTCTCCAACCTCTACTCTTTGTAACAGTCCTTTTGCACCCCAGTGTCCAACCTCTGCTCTCTGCAATAATCCTTCTGCATCCCAGTCTCCAACATCTGCTCTCTGCAACAGTCCATCTGCACCTAAGTCTGCAACATCTGCTCTCTGAAAAAGTCCTTATTCACCCCAGTCTCCAAACTCTGCTCTGTGTAACAGTCCTTCTGCACCCCAGTGTCCAACTTCTGCACTCTGCAATGATCCTTCTGCATCCCAGTCTCCAGAATCTGCTCTCTGCAACAGTTTTTCTTCACCCAAGTCTCTAACATCTGCTCTCAGCAACAGTCCTTCTGCGCCTCAGTCTGGAAACTCTGCTGTCTGCAAAGATCCTTCTGCACCATAGTCTCCAACCTCTGCTCTCTGTAACAGTCTTGCTGCACCTCGGTCTACAATCTCTGCTATCTGTAAGATCCTTCTGCATCCCAGTTTTCAAACTCTGCTCTCTGTAACATTCCTTTTTTACCACAGTCTTCAACCTCTGGATTCTGCACCGGTCCTGCTGCACCCCAGTCTCCAAACTCTGTTCTCTGCAACAGTTCTTCTGCTTCCCATTCTCCAACCTCTGCTCTCTGTAACAGTCCTTCTGTACCTCAGTCTCAAACCTCTGCTCTCTGTAACGGTACTACTGCACCACAATCTCAAACCTCTGCTTTCTGTATCCGTCCTTCTGCACCACTGTTTCCAACCTCTGCTCTCTGTAATAGTCCTTCTGCACCACTTTCTCCAACCTCTGCTCTCTGCAACCTTACTTCTGCACCCCATTCTCTAACCTCTGCTCTCTTCTACAGTTCTTCTGAACCACAGTCAAAAACATCTGCTCTCTGCCACAGCCCTTCTGTACCCTAGTCTCCAAACTCTGCTCTCTGTAACGGTCCTTCTGCACCCCAGTCTCCAACCTCTACTCTTTGTAACAGTCCTTTTGCACCCCAGTGTCCAACCTCTGCTCTCTGCAATAATCCTTCTGCATCCCAGTCTCCAACATCTGCTCTCTGCAACAGTCCATCTGCACCTAAGTCTGCAACATCTGCTCTCTGAAAAAGTCCTTATTCACCCCAGTCTCCAAACTCTGCTCTGTGTAACAGTCCTTCTGCACCCCAGTGTCCAACTTCTGCACTCTGCAATGATCCTTCTGCATCCCAGTCTCCAGAATCTGCTCTCTGCAACAGTTTTTCTTCACCCAAGTCTCTAACATCTGCTCTCAGCAACAGTCCTTCTGCACCTCAGTCTGGAAACTCTGCTGTCTGCAAAGATCCTTCTGCACCATAGTCTCCAACCTCTGCTCTCTGTAACAGTCTTGCTGCACCTCGGTCTACAATCTCTGCTATCTGTAAGATCCTTCTGCATCCCAGTTTTCAAACTCTGCTCTCTGTAACATTCCTTTTTTACCACAGTCTTCAACCTCTGGATTCTGCACCGGTCCTGCTGCACCCCAGTATCCAAACTCTGTTCTCTGCAACAGTTCTTCTGCTTCCCATTCTCCAACCTCTGCTCTCTGTAACAGTCCTTCTGTACCTCAGTCTCAAACCTCTGCTCTCTGTAACGGTCCTACTGCACCACAATCTCAAACCTCTGCTTTCTGTATCCGTCCTTCTGCACCACTGTTTCCAACCTCTGCTCTCTGTAATAGTCCTTCTGCACCACTTTCTCCAACCTCTGCTCTCTGCAACCTTACTTCTGCACCCCATTCTCTAACCTCTGCTCTCTTCTACAGTTCTTCTGAACCACAGTCAAAAACATCTGCTCTCTGCCACAGCCCTTCTGTACCCTAGTCTCCAAACTCTGCTCTCTGTAACGGTCCTTCTGCACCCCAGTTTCCAAACTCTGCTCTCTGTAACAGTCCTTCTGCACCACAGTCTTTAACCTCTGCTCTCTGCAACAGTCTTTCTGCACCCAAGTCTCCAACCTCTCCTCTCTGCAACAGTCCTTCTACAACCCAGTCTTCAATCTCTGCTATATGTAACAGTCCTTCTGCACCCCAGTCTCCAACCTCTGCTTTCTGCAACAGTCCTTCTGTACGTCAGTCTCCAACATGTGCTCTCTGTAAGATCATTCTGCAACCCAGTCTCCAAACTCTGCTCTCTTTAATAGCCCTTCTGCACCCCATTCTCCAAATTCTGTTCTCTATAACAATCCTTCTGCCAGTATCAAACCTCTGCTCTCTACAACAATCCTTGTGCACCCCAGTCTCCAACTTCAGCTCTCTGCAACAGTCCTTCTGAACCCCAGTCTCCAACATGTGCTCTCTGCAACAGTCCTTCGGCACCTCAGTCTTAAAATTATGTTCTCTGCAACGATCCTTCTGCACCTCAGTCTCCAACCTCTACTCTCTGTAACAGTCCTTCTGCACCTCAGTATCCAATATCTGCTCTCTGCAAGATCCTTCTGCAAACCAGTTTCCAACTCTGCCATATGTAAAAGTCATTCTGCAGCCATTCTCCAAACTGTGATCTTCGTAAAAGGCCTTCTGCACCCCAGTCTTCAACCTCTGCTCTCTGTAACAGTCCTGCTGCACCTCGGTCTTCAATCTCTGCTCTCTGTAAGGTCCTTCTGCAACCTTGTCTAACAACTCTTCTCTCTCTAACAGTTCTTCTGCAGCATCGTCTAGAACCTCTGCTCTCTGTAACAGGCCTTTTGCATCACAATCTCCAAACTCTATTCTTTGTAACAGTCTTTATGCACCTCAGTCTCCAATGTCTGTTCTCTGAAATGTTCCTTCTGCACCCAGTCTCCAAAATATGCTCACTGCAACAGACCTTCTGCACCCCAGTCTCCTATGTCTCCTCTCTTAAACACTCTTACTGCACCCCATTCTCTAACCTCTGTTCTCTGTAAGGTCCTGCTGCACCCCAGTTTCCAAACTCTGATCTCTGTAACATTCCTTCTTTAAGCCAGTGTCCAACCTCTTCTTTCTTCAACTGTCCTCCTGCAACCCAGTCTCCAACCTCTGTTATCTGCAACAGTCATTCTACTCCCCAGTCTCAAAGTTCTGCTCTCTGTAACAGTCCTTCTGCACCATAGTCTCCAACCTCTGCTTTCTGTAACGGTCTTTCTGCACCACAGTCTCAAACCTCTGCTTTCTGTATCAGTCCTTCTGCACCACGGTTTCCAACCTCTGCTCTCTGTAACAGTCCTTCTGTACCTCTGTCTCCAACCTCTGAACTCAGCAACCCTACTTTTGAACCCCATTCTCTAACCTCTGCTCTCTGAAACAGTCCTTCTTCACCCCATTTCCTAACCTCTGTTCTCTTCAACAGTCCTTCTGCACCTCAGACTCCAAATTTTGGTCTCAGCAAAAGTCTTTTTTCACCCCAATCTCCAACGTCTCCTCTCCGCAACAGTTCTTCTGTACCCCAGTATCCAACCCCTACTCTCTGCAACAGTCCTTCTGCACCCCAGTCTCCAACATCTGATCTCTGCAACAGTCCTTCTCAACCCCAGTCTCCAACCTCTGCTCTCTGTAACAGTCCTTCTGTTCTGCAGTTTCCAAACACTTCTCTCTGTAACGGTCCTTCTGCATCCCAGTCTCCAACTTCTGTTTTCTGTATCAGTCCTTCTGCAATCAAGTCTCCAACCTCTGCTCTCTGTAACAGACCTTCTGCACCTCAGTGTCCAAATTCTGCTCTCTGCAACAGTCCTTGTGCACCCTAATTTCTAACCTCTGCTCTCTACAACAGTCCTTCTCCACCCCAGTATCCAACCTCTGCTCTCTGCATCAATCCTTCTGCACCTCAGTCTCCAAGTTTTCACTCTGCAATGGTCCTTCTGCACCCCAGTCTCCAACCTCTGTTTTCTACAACACTGCTTCTGAACCCAAGTCTCCAACCTCTGCTCTCTCTAACAGTCCTTCTGTTCCGAAGTCTCCAACATCTGTTTTCTTTAATGCTGCTTCTGCACCCTTGTTTTAAACCTCTGCTTTCTGTATCGGTCTTTCTGCACCAGAGTCTCCAAACTCTGCTGCTATAACAGTCCTTCTGCACATCAGTCTGAAACCTCTGCTCTCTGTAATAGTCCTTCTGCACCCCAGTCTCCAACCTCTGCTTTCTGTATCAGTGTTTCTGCACCCCAGTATCAAAACTCTGCTCTCTGTAACAGTTTTTCTCCACTTCAGTCTCCAACCTCTGCTCTCTGCAACAGTCCTGTGGCACCCCAATCTCCAAATGCTACTCTCTGCAAAAGTCTTTCTCAACCCCAGTCTCCAACCTCTACTCTCTGCAACAGTTCTTCTGCACCCCAATCTCCAAGCTCTACTCTCTGCAATAGTCCTTCTGCACCCAAGTCTCCAACCTCTACTCTATGCAACAGTCTTTCTACACCCCTGTCTCCAACATCTGCTCTCTACAATACTCCTTCTGCACCACAGTCTCCAACCTCTGCTTTCTATATCAGTCTTTCTGCACCACAGTCTCCAAACTCTGCTGCTGTAACAGTCCTTTGAACCTCAGTCTGCAACCTCTGCTCTCTGCAATAGTCCTATTGCACCGCAGTCTCCAAACTCTGCTCTCTGCAACACTCCATCTGCACCCCAGTCTCCAACATCTTTTCTCGACAAGTGTCCTTCTCCACCATAGTCTCTAACCTCTACTCTTTGCAACAGTCTTTCTGCACCCCAGCCTCTAACCTCTGCTTTCTTTATCAGTACTTCTGAACCCCAGTCTCCAAACTCTGCTCTCTGTAACAGTCCTTCTCCACTTCAGTCTCAGACCTCTGCTCTCTGCAACAGTCCTGTGGCACCCCAATCTCCAAATGCTACTCTCTGCAAAAGTCTTTCTCAACCCCAGTCTCCAACCTCTACTCTCTGCAACAGTTCTTCTGCACCCCAATCTCCAAGCTCTACTCTCTGCAATAGTCCTTCTGCCCCCAAGTCTCCAACCTCTATTCTATGCAACAGTCTTTCTGCACCCCTGTCTCCAACATCTGCTCTCTACAATACTCCTTCTGCACCACAGTCTCCAACCTCTGCTTTCTATATCAGTCTTTCTGCACCACAGTCTCCAAACTCTGCTGCTGTAACAGTCCTTTGAACCTCAGTCTGCAACCTCTGCTCTCTGCAATAGTCCTACTGCACCGCAGTCTCCAAACTCTGCTCTCTGCAACACTCCATCTGCACCCCAGTCTCCAACATCTTTTCTCGACAAGTGTCCTTCTCCACCCTAGTCTCTAACCTCTACTCTTTGCAACAGTCTTTCTGCACCCCAGCCTCTAACCTCTGCTTTCTTTATCAGTACTTCTGAACCCCAGTCTCCAAACTCTGCTCTCTGTAACAGTCCTTCTCCACTTCAGTCTCAGACCTCTGCTCTCTGCAACAGTCCTGTGGCACTCCAATCTCCAAATGCTACTCTCTGCAAAAGTCTTTCTCCACCCCAGTCTCCAACCTCTGCTCTCTGCAACAGTTCTCCTGCAACCCAATCTCCAACCTCTACTCTCTGTAATAGTCCTTCTGTACCCAAGTCTCCAACCTCTACCCTATGCAACAGTCCTTCTGCACCCCAGTCTCCAACATCTGCTCTCTACAACAGTCTTTCTTCACCCCAGTCTCCAATCTCTGCTTTTTCTATCAGTACTTCTGCACTCAAGTCTTTAAACACTGCTCTCTGTAACATTCTTTCTGCACCTCAGTCTCCAAATTCTGCTCTCACAAACAGTCCTTCTCCACCCCAATCTCCAAAGTCTGCTCTCCGCAACAGTTTTTCTGCACCCAAGTCTCCAAACCCTACTCTCTGGAACAGTCTTTCTACACCCCAATCTCCAACCTCCTCTCTACAACAGTGCTTCTGCATCCCAGTCTCCAACATGTGATCTCTGAAAAAGTCCTTCTCCACCCCAGTCTCTAACCTCTGCTCTCTGTAACAGTCCTTCTGTACTGCCGTTTCCAAACAATTCTCTCTGTAACTTTCCTGCACACCAGTCTCCAACCCCTGCTTTCTCTATCAGTCTTTCTGCACTCAAGTCTCCAACCTCTGCTCTCTTTACAATCCTTCTGCAACTCAGACTCCAAATTCTGCTCTCTGAAACAGTCCTTCTACAGCAAAGTCTCCAACCT
This sequence comes from Ictidomys tridecemlineatus, assembly GCF_052094955.1. NCBI lineage: Eukaryota > Metazoa > Chordata > Mammalia > Rodentia > Sciuridae > Ictidomys > Ictidomys tridecemlineatus. The sequence goes on from NW_027526146.1 coordinate 113,605, forward strand.
CTGCACTTCTCAACAGTCCTTCTGCACTTCAGTCTCCAACCTCTGCTCTCTACAATGGTCTTTCGACACTTCAGTCTTCAACATCTACTCTCTGTAACAGTCCTTCTGCACCTTCGTTTCCAATTTCTGCACTCTGTACGATCCTTCTGAAAAAAAGTCTTCAAACTCTGCTTTCTGTAACAGTCCTTCTGCACCCCAGTCTCCAAAATCTGCTCTTTGTAACAGGCCTTCTGAACACCAGTCTCCATCTTCTGCTCTCTGTAACAGGCCTTCTGCACTCAAGTCTCTGAACTCTGCTCTCTTAACAGTCCTTCTGCAGCCCAGTCTCCAACCTCTGCTCTCTGTAACAGTCCTTCTGCACCTCAGTCTCCAAACTCTGCTCTCTGTAACGGTATTTCTGCACCCCAGTCTCCAAACTCTGCTTTCTGTATCAGTCCTTCTGCACCCCAGTCTCTAACCTCTTGTCTCTGTAACAGTCTTTCTACACCTCAGACTCCAAACTCTGCTCTCTGCAGCAGTATTTCTGCGCCCCAATCTCAAACCTCTGCTATCTTCAACAGTCCTTCTGCACCTCAGTGTTCTAATTCTTCTCTCTGTAAGATCCTTCTGAAACCCAGTCTCCAACCTCTGCTTTCTGCAATGATCCATCTGCACCCGAGTCTTCAACCTCTGTTCTCTATAACACTTATTCTGCACCCCAATCTCCATCCTGTGCTCTTTGTTACAGTCCTTCTGTACCGTAGTCTTCAACCTCTGTTCTCTGTAAGGGTTTTTCTGCACCCCAGTCTCCAACCTCTGCTTTCTGTATCAGTCATTCTGCCCCACATTCTTCAAACTCTGCTCTCTGTAACAGTCCTTCTGCACCACAGTCTGCAACCTCTTCTCTCTGCAATACTCCTTCTGCACCCCAGTCTCCAATCTCTGCTCTCTGCAACAGTCCTTCTGCACCCCAGTCTCCAACATCTTCTCTCTGGAACAGTCCTTCTTCACCTCAGTCTTAAAACTCTGCTATCTGCTACAGTCTTTCTGCACCCAGGTCACCGAGGTCTGCTTTCTGTATCAGTCCTTCTAAACCCCAGTCTCCGACCTATGCTCTCTGTAACAGTCCTTGTGCACCTCAGTCTCCAACCTCTACTCTCTGCAGCAGTCCTTCTCCACCCCAGTCTCCAACCTCTGCTGTCAACAACAATCTTTCTGGACGCCAATCTCCAACCTCTACTCTCTGAAACAGTCGTTCTACACCCCAGTCTGCAACCTCTGCTCTCTGTAACAGGCCTTCTGCACCTCAGTCTGAAAACTCTTCTCTCTGCAACGATCCTTCTGCACATCAGTCTCCAACCTCTTCTCTCTGCAATACTCCTTCTGCACCCCAGTCTCCAATCTCTGCTCTCTGCAACAGTCCTTCTGCACCCCAGTCTCCAACATCTTCTCTCTGGAACAGTCCTTCTCCACCTCAGTCTTAAAACTCTGCTATCTGCAACAGTCTTTCTGCACCCAGGTCACCGAGGTCTGCTTTCTGTATCAGTCCTTCTAAACCCCAGTCTCCGACCTATGCTCTCTGTAACAGTCCTTGTGCACCTCAGTCTCCAACCTCTACTCTCTTCAGCAGTCCTTCTCCACCCCAGTCTCCAACCTCTGCTGTCAACAACAATCTTTCTGGACGCCAATCTCCAACCTCTACTCTCTGAAACAGTCGTTCTACACCCCAGTCTGCAACCTCTGCTCTCTGTAACAGGCCTTCTGCACCTCAGTCTGAAAACTCTGCTCTCTGCAACGATCCTTCTGCACATCAGTCTCCAACCTCTGCTTTCTGTAACAGTCCTTCTGTACCTCAGTCTCCAACCTCTGCTCTCTGTAAGATCCTTTTGCAACCCAGTCTTAAAACTCTGCTCTCTGTAACTGTCCTTCCGCACCCCAGTCTCCAAGCCCTGCTCAGTAACAGGTCTTCTGGTCCCCAATCTCCAAACTCTGCTTTATGTAACAGGCCTTTTGACGCCAGTCTCCAACCTCTTCTCTCTTCAACGATCCTTCTGCACCCCAGTCTCAAAACTCTGCTTTCAGCAACAATCCATCTGCACCCTAGTCTCCAAACTATGCTGTCTGTCAGATCCTTCTGCAAACCTGTCTCCAACCACTGCTCTCTGAAACAGTCCTTCTGTACCGCAGTCTCCAACATATGGTATCTTTAAGGGTCATTCTGCACCTCAGTCTCCAACCTGTGCTCTCTGTAAAATACCTACTGCACCCCAGTCTTCAACCTGTGCTTTCTGTAAAAGTCCTTCTGCACCACAGTCTCCAAACTCTGCTCTATTTAATGAAACTTCTGCACCCCATTCTCCAACTTCTGCTCTCTGCAATGATACTTCTGAAACCCAGTCTCAAAACTCTGTTCTCTAAAACAGTTATTCAGCACGCCAGTCTCCAACCTCTGCTCTCTGTAACAGTCCTTCTGTACTGCAGTCTCCAAACTTTGTTCTTTGTCAGGGCCCTTATTCACCACAGTATCCAACCTCAGCTTTGTGTATCCGTCGTTTTCCACCACAGTCTCCAAACTCTGCCCGCTGTAACAGTCTTTCTGCAACTCAGTCTGCAAACTTTACTTTGTGCAACAGTCATTCTACACCCCAGTTTCCATCCTCTGCTCTCTGCAACAGTCCATTTGCACTGCAGACTCAAACATCTGCTCTCTGAAACAGTTCTTTTCTACCACAGTCTGCAAAATCTGCTCTCTGTAACAGTCCTTCTGTACTGCAGTCTCCAACCTCTCCCAACTTTAAGGGTCCTTGTGCACCCCAGTTTCAAAACTCTGCTTTCTGTATCAGTTCTTGTGCACCCCAGTCTCCAACCTCTGCTCTCTGTATCAATCCTTCTGCACCTCAGTCTCCAAGTCTTCTCTCTGAAACGGTCCTTCTGAACCTCAGTCTCTAACCTCTTCTCTCTGAAACAGTGCTTCTGGGCCTCAGTCTCCAACCTCTGCTCTCTGCAACATCCTTCTGCACCCCAGTCTCCAAACTCTGCTCTCTGTAACAGGCCTTCTGCACTAAAGTCTCCAACCTCTGCTCTCTGGAAGAGGCCTTCTGCACCCCAGTCTTCAAACTCTACTCTCTATAACGAGCCTTCTGCACCCCAGTATCTAACCTCTGCTTTCTGCAACATTACTTCTGCACCTCAGTCTCCAACCTAGCTCTCTGCAATGGTCCTTGTGCAGCCCAGTCTCCAACCTATGCTCTCTGTAACACTCCTTCTGAACTGGAGTCTCCTATCTCTGCTCTCTGTAACGGTCCTTCTGCATTCCAGTCTCCAACATCTGCTTTCTTTATCAGCCCTTCTGCACCCAAGTCTCCAAACTCTGCTCTCTCTGTAACAGTCCTTATGCACCCCAGTCTCCAAACTCTGCTCTCTTTAACAGTCCTTCTGAACCAGAGTCTCCTACCTCTGCTCTCTGTAACGGTCCTTCTGCACCCCAGTCTCCAACATCTGCTTTCTCTTTCAATCATTCTGCACCCCAGTCTCCAAACTCTGCTCTCTGTAACAGTTCTTCTGCACCCCTGTCTCCAGCCTCTGCTCTCTGTAACAGTTTTTCTGAACCGGAGTCCACTACCTCTGCTCTCTGTAACAGTCCTTCTGCCCCCAAGTCTCCAAAATCTGCTTTCTCTATCAGTTTCTCAGTACCCCAGTCTTCAACCTCTGTTCTCTGCAACATGACTGGGGTCAGTCTCCATCCTTCACTCTCTGTAAGATCCTTCTGCACCCCTGTATCCAAACTCTGTTCTCTTTAACGGTTCTTATGCACCCGCATTTCCAACCTCTGCTTTCTGTAACAGGACTTCCGCACCTCAGTCTCCAAACTCTGCTCTCTGCAACAGTTCTTCTGCAAACCAGTCTAAAACCTCTGCTCTCTACAACATTCCTTCTGCACCCTAGTTACCAACATCTGCTCTCTGCAATAGTTCTTCTGCACCTCAGTTTAAAAACTCTGCTCTCTGCAATGACCATTCTGCACCCGAGACTCTTACCTCTGTTCTCTGTAACAGTCCTTCTGCACCTCAGTCTCCCAACTCTGCTCTCTTTATGATCCTTCTGCAACACAGACTTAAAACTCTGCACTCTGTAACAGTCCTCCTGCACAACAGTCTCCAACCTCTGCTCTCTGTAACAGGACTTCTGCAAAACAGTCTAAAAACTCTGCTCTCTGTAATAGCCCTCTGCACCCCAGTTTCAAACCTCTTCTCTCTGCATGGATTTTTCTCCACCCAAGTCTCCAACATCTTCTCTCTGCAACTTTCCTTTTGCATCCCAGTCTGCAAACTCTGCTCCCTGTATGATCCATCTGAACCCCATTCTCCAACCTCTGCTCTCTGCAACAGTTCTTCTATACCCCAGTCTCCATCCTCTGCTCTCTGGAACAGTCGTTTTGCACCCCAGACTCTAACATCTGCTCTCTGAAACAGTTCTTCTCCAGCCCAGTCTCCAACCTCTGCTCTCTGTAACAGTCCTTCTGTACTGCAGTCTCCAACCTCTGCTCTCTGTAAGGGTCCTTATGCACCAGAGTCTCCAACCTCTTCTTTCTGTATCAGTTCTTCTGCACCCCAGTCTCCAACCTCTTTTCTCTGTATTAATTTTTCTGCACCTCAGTCTCCAAGTCTCCTCTCTGCAACGATCCTTCTGCACCTCAGTCTCAAAACTCTTCTCTCTGTAACAATGCTTCTGCACCTCAGTCTCCAACCTCTGCTCTCTGTAACATCCTTATGCAACCCGGTCTCCAAACTCTGCTCTCTTTAAAATTCCTTCTGCACCCCAGTCTCCAAACTCTGCTCTCTGTAACAGGCTTTCTTCATCCCATTCTCCACCTTCTGCTCTCTATAAGAGTCTTTCTGCAAAACAGTCTTCAACCTCTGCTCTCTGCAACGATCCTTCTGAACCCCAGTCTCCAATGCCTACTCTCTACAACAGTCCTTCTGCAGCCAAGTCTCCAACATCTGCTCTATGCAAGAGTCCCTCTAAACCTCAGTCAGAAAAATCTGCTCTCGGCAACAATCCTTCTGCACCCCAGTCTCCAAACTCCGCTTTCTGTAACAGTCATTCTTCAACTCAGTCTCCAACCTCTGTTCTCTGTAAGATCCTTCTGAAACCTAGTCTCCAAGTCTGCTCTCTGTAACAGTCATTCTGCACCCCAGTCCCCAAACTCTGCTCTCTGTAACAGTCCTTCTGCACCCCAGTCCCCAAACTCTGCTCTCTGTAACAGGCCTTCTGAAAATCAGTCTCCAAACTCTGCTCTCGGTAACAGGCCATCTGCTTCCCATTCTCCAACCTCTTCTCTCTGCTCTCTGTAACAGTCCTTCTGAACCCCAGACTCCAAACCCTGCTCTTTGCAACAGTCCTTCTGCACCCCAGTCTCCAAACTCTGCTCTATGGAACGAACCTTCTGGACCCCAGTCTCCAACGTCTGCTCTCTGCAACAGTCCTTCTGCACCACAGTCTTCAACCTCTGCTCTCTGTAAGATTCTTCTGCACTCCATTTTCCAAACTCTGCTCTCTGTAACATTTCATCTCCACCGCAGTCTCCAAACTCTGTCCTCTACAACAGTCTTTCTTCTCTCCAGTCTCCGAGATCTGCTCTCTGAAATAGACTTTATGTACCGCAGTTTCTAACCTCTGCTGTCTCTAATGGTCCTTCTGCAACCCAGTTTCCAAACTCTGATTTTTGAATCAGTCTTTCTGAACCCCAGTCTCCAACCTCTGCTCTTTGTATCTATCCTTCTGCAACTAAGTCTCCAACATGTGCTTTCTGTAACAGTCTTTCTGCACCCCAGTCTCCAACCTCTACTCTCTTTAACAGTCCTTCTATACCACAGTCTCCAATCTCTGGTCTCTGTAACGGTCTTTCTGCACCCCAATTTCCAAACTCTGCTTTCTGTAACAGTCCTTTTGCACGTCAGTCTCTAAACTCTGCTCTCTATAACAGTCCTTCTACACCTCAGTCTGAAACCTCTGCTCTCCACGATTCTTCTGCACCCCAGTCTCCAACCTCTGCTCTATGTAACAGTCCACTTGCACCTCAGTCTCCAAAATCTACTCTCTGTAAGTTACTTCAGCAAACCAGTCTTCAAACTCTGCTCTCTGTAACAGTCCTTCTTCACCCCAGTCCCCAATCTTTCCTCTGTGTAACAGGCCTTCTACACGCAGGTCTCAAAACTCTGCTCTCTATAGCAGGCCTTCTGCACCCCTGTATTTAACCTTTGCTCTCTGAAACTGTCCTTCTGCAACCGAGTCTCCAAACTCTGATCTCTGTAACAGGACTTCCGCACCTCAGTCTCCAACCTCTGCTCTCTGCAACAGTCCTTCTTCACCCCAGTCTCCAAATTCTGCTATCTGTAACAATCCTTCTGCATCTCAGTCTGCAAACTCTGTTCTCTGCAACGGTCCTTCTGCACCTCAGTCTCCAACCTCTTCTCTCTGTAACAGTCCTTCTGCACTTCAGTCTCCAACCTCTGCTCTCTGTAGGATTCTTCACAAACCCAGTCTCCAAACTCTGCTCTCGGTAACATTCCTTCTGCACACCAGTCTTCAATCTCTTCTCTCTTCAACGATCATTCTTAACCCAATCTTCAACCTTTGCTCTCTGCAACAGTCTTTCTACACCCCACTATCCAACATCTGGTCTCTGCAACACTCCTTCTGCACCACAGTCTGAAAACTCTGCTGTCAGCAACGAACCTCCTGTACCCCAGTCTCCTACCTCTGCTGTCTGTTACAATCCTTCTGCACCTCAGTCTTCAACCTCTGCTCTCTGCAACGATCTTTCTAAACCCCAGTCTCCAATGTCTGCTCTCTGCAACAGTCCTTCTGCACCTCAGTCTCCACGCTCTGCTCTCCGCAGCAGTTCTTCTGCACCCAAGTCTCCAAACTCTGCTTTCTGAAACATTCCTAAGGCACCCTAGTTACCAACATCTGCTCTCTTTTACAGTCTTTCTGCACCCCGGTCTCCAACCTCTGCTCTTTGTAACAGTCCTTCTGTACTGCAGAATCCAACCTCCGCTCTCTGCAACAGTCTTTCTGCACCCCAGACTCCAATCTCTGCTTTCTGTGTCAGTCCTTCTGCACCCCAGTCTCCAACCTCTGCTCTCTATAACAGTCCTTCTGCACCTCAGTCTCCAACCTCTGCTCTCTGCAACAGTCCTTCTGCACCACAGACTCCAAAATCCGCTATCTGCACTAGTCCTTCTTCACCCCAGTCTCCAACCTCTGGTCTCTGTAACAATCCTTCTGCACCTCAATCTCCAAACTCTGTATTCCTCAACGTTACTTCTGCACCTCAGTCTCCAACATCTACTCGCTGTAACAGTCTTTCTGCACCTCATTCTTCAACCTCTGTAGGATCATTCTCCAACCCAGTCTCCAAACACTGCTCTCTGTAACTGTCCTTCTGCACACCAGTCTCCAACCTCTGCTCTCTGCACCGATTTTTCTTCACCCCAGTCTCCAACCTCTGCTCTCTGCAACAGTCCTTCTGCACACCAGTCTCCAACATCTTTTCTCTGCAAGAGTCCTTCTGCAACTCAGTCTGAAAACTCTGCTCTCTGCAATGATCCTTGTGCACCTCAGTCTCCTACGTCTGCTCTCTGTCAGACCCTACTACAACCCAGTCTCCAAACTCTACTCTCTGTAACAGTCAATTCTGCAGAATAGTTTCCAACCTCTGCTCTCTGTAACAGGAATTTTGCAACCCGGTCTCGAAACTCTGCTCTCTGAAACAGGCCTTCAGAACCACAGTCTCCAACCTCTTCTCTCTGCAATGATTTTTCTCCACCCCAGTCTCCAACCTCTGCTCTCGGCAACAGTCCTTCTGCACCATATTCACCAATCTCTGCTCTCTGTAAGATCTTTATGCACTCCAGTCTCCAACATCTGCTCTCTGTAACAATCCTTCTGCGCCCCAGTCTTCAACATCTGCTCTCTGCAACAGTTTTCTGCACTTCAGTCTGAAAACTCTGCTCTCTGCAAGGACCCTTCTGCACCCCAGTCTCGTAACTCTGCTCTGTGTAACAGTCCTGCTGCACCTTAGTCTCACAAGTCTGCTCTCTCTAAGATCCTTCTGTACCTTAGTCTTAAAACTCTGCACTCTGTAACAGTCCTGCTGCAAAACAGTCTCCAAACTCTGCTCTTTATAACAGGACTTCGGCAACCCAGTCTCCAAACTCTGCTTTCTGTATCAGTTCTTCTGCACCCCAGTCTCTACCCTCTTCTGCAACAATTCTTCTCCACCCCAGTCTCAAACATCTGCTCTCTGCCACAGTCCTTTTGCACCCCAGTCTCTAAACTCTGCTTTCTGTAAGATCCATCTGAACCCCAGTCTCCCACCTCTGCTCTCTGTAAAGTTTTTCTGCACACCAGTCTCCATATCTGCTCTCTGAAACAGTCCTTCTGCAACTCAGTCTGAAAACTCTGCTCTCTGCAATCATCCTTTTGCACCTCAGCCTTCTACTTCTGCTATCTGTAAGACCCTTCTGCAACCCAGTCTCCAAACTCAGCTCTCTGTAACAGTCCTTCTGCACAACAGTTACCAACCTCAGCTCTGTGTAACAGGAATTCTACAACCCAGTCTCGAAGCTATGCTCTTTGTAACAGTCCTTCTGCACCCCAGATTCCGACCTCTGCTCTCGGCAACAAACATTCTGAACCCCAGTCTTCAACCTCTGCTTTCTGTAACAATCCTTCTGCAACCCAGTCTTCTACTACTGCTCTCCTTAATATACCTTCTGCACCTCAGTCTCCAACCTCTGCTCTCTGCAAAGTCCTTCTGCACACCTGTCTCCAAACTCTGCTCTCTGCAACAGTCCTTCTGCACCCAAGTCTCCAAAATCTTCTCTCTGCAACAATTCTTCTCCATTCCAGTCTCCAACCTCTGCTCTCTGCAACAGTCCTTGGGCACCCCAGTCTCTAAATTCTGCTCTCTTTAACAGTCCTTCCTCAACCTAGTATCAAACATCTGCTCTTTGTAAGAGTCCTTCTGCACGCCAGTCTCCACCCTCTGTTTTCTGTATCAGTCCTTATGCACCCCAGTCTCCAACCTCTGCTCTCTGCAACAGTCTTTCTGCACTCTAGTTAGCAACATCTGATCTCTGCAACAATCCTTCTGCACCCCAGACTCCAACCACTGCTCTCTGTAAACGACATTCTGTACTGCAGTCCAAACTCTGCTCTCTGTAACCTTCTTTCTTCACCACAAACTCCAATCTCTGCTTTCTCTATCAGTCCTTCTGCACCCCAGTCTCCAAACACTCCTCTCTGTAAGAGTCCTACTGCACATCAGTCTCCAACCTCTTCTCTCTGTAAGATCCTACTGCACACCAGTATCCAAACTCTGCTCTCTGTGTCATGCCTTCTCTACCCCAGTCTACAACCTATGCTTTCTGCAATGATCGAGCTGCTCCCCAGTCTCAAACCTCTGTCCTCTGCCACAGTTTTTCTGCTCTCCAGTCTCCAAACTCTGCTCTCGGTAACAGTCTTTCTATACTGCAGTCTCAAAACTCTGCTCTCTGTAAGATTCTTCTGTAAACCAGTCTCCAAACTCTGCTTTCTGTAACAGTACTTCTGAACCCAGACTCGAAATTCTGCTCTCTGTAACAGTCTTTCTGAACCCAACTTTCCAACCTCTACTCTCTGCAACAATCCTTCTTCACCCCAGTCTCCAAACTTTTTTCACTGGAAGATTCTTCTGCACCCCAGTTTCCAAACTCTTCTCTTGGTAACCTTCCTTCTGCACCACAGTCTCTAACGTCTACTCTCTGCAATGGTCCCTATGCACCCCAGTCTCCAACCTTGTTCTCTACAACAGTTCTTCGATACTGCTGTCTTCAACCTCTGTTCTCTGTAAGGATCCTTCTGCACCCTATTCTCCAAACTTTGCTCCCTGTAACAGTCCTTCTGCACGTCACTCTACAACATCTGCTCTCTGCAACAGTCCTTCTGCACCCCAGTCACCAAAATCTGCTTTCTGCAACAGTCCTTTTCCACCCGACTCTCCAACTTCTGCTCTCTGTTACTGTCTGTCAGTACTTCAGTCTCCAACCTCTGCTCTCTGTAAAGGTCTTTCTGCACCGCAGTCTCCAAACTCTGCTTTCTGTATCAGTCTTTCTGCACCCCGGTCTCTAAACTCTGCTCTCTGTAACAGTCCTTCTGCACCTCAGACTCCAACCTCTGCACTCTGCAACAGTCCTACTGCGCCCCAATCTCCAACCTCTTCTCTCTGCATCAGTCCTTCTGCAACTCAGTTTCCAAACTCTGCTCTCTGTATGATCGTTCTGAAACACAGTCTCCAACCTCTGCTATCTGCAATGGTCCTTCTGCACCCCACTCTCCAAACTCTGTTCTCCACAACAGTTATTCTGCACCCCAGTCTCCAACCTTTGCTCCCTTAACAGTTTTCCTGTACCACAGTATCCAACCTCTGTTCTCTGTAACGGTCCTTCTGCACCTCAGTCTGCAACCTCTGCTCTCTGCAACAGTTTTCCTGCACCCAAGTCTTCAACCTCTGCTCGCTGCAACAGTCCTTCTGCAGCCCAGTTTCTGAAATCTGCTCTCTGCAATATTCCTTTTCCACCCCAATCTCCAACCTCTGCTCTCTGTAACCGTCCTTCTGTACTGCTGTCTCCAACGTCTTATCTCTGTAACGGTCCTTCTGCACCCCAGTCTCCAAAGTCTGCTTTCTGTATAAGTCCATCTGCACCTCGGTCTCTAAAATGTGCTCTCTGTAGCAGTCCTTCTGCACCTCAGACTCCAAACTCTGCTCTCTGCAACAGTCCTACTGCGGCCCAATCTCCAACCTCTGCTCTCTGCAACAGTCCTTCTGCACCTCAGTGTTCAAACACTCCTCTTTGTATGTTACTTCTGAAATCCAGTCTCCAACCTCTGCTATATGCAATGGTCCTTCTGCAACTCAGTCTCCAACCTCTGTTCTCTACAACAGTTATTCTGCACCCCAGTCTCTAACATCTGCTCTCTGCAACAGTCCTTCTCAACCTCAGTCTCAAACTTTGCTCTCTGCAACAGTCTTTCTTCACCCCAGTCACCAAGCTCTGCTTTCTGTATCAGTTCTTCTGCACCCCAGTTTCCAACCTCTGCTCTCTATAACAGTTCTTCTGCACCTCAGTCTCTATAACAGTTCTTCTGCACCTCAGTCTCCAAACTCTGCTCTCTGAAACAGTCCATCTGTACCTCAGTCTCCAAACTCTACTCTCCGTAAGATCCTTTTGCAACCCAGTCTTTAACCTCTGCTCTCTGTAACTGTCCTTCTGTACGCCAGTCTCCAAGCACTGCTCTCTGTAATGGGACTTCTTCATCCCAATCTCCAACCTCTGCTCTCTGCAAGGGTCCTTCTGCACCTCAGTCTCCAAACTCTTCTCTCTGTAACAGTGCTTCTGCACCTCAGGCTCCAACCTCTGCTCTCTGTAACATCCTCCTGAAACCCAGTATTAATCCTCTGCTCTCTGTAACAGTCCTTCTGCACACCAGTCTCCAAACTCTGCTCTCTGTAACAGGCCTTCTGCACCCCAGTCTCCAACCTCTGTTATCTGTATCAGTCGTTCTTCATTCCAGTCTCCAACCTATGCTCTCTACAACGATTATACTGCACCCCAGTCTCTAACGTATGCTCGCTGTAAGATCCTTCTGCACACCTGTCTCCAACCTCTGGTCTATGAAACAGTCCTCTGTACCACAGTCTCCAACTTCTGCTCTCTGTAAGGGTCTTTATTCACCTCAGTCTCAGACTTCTGCTCTCTACAACACTCCCTCTGCACCCCAGTCTCCTAACTATGCTTTCTGCAACAGTTTTTCTGCACCTCAGTCTTTAACCTGTGCTCTCTGTTAAAGTCCTTCTGCACCCCAGTCTCCAACCTGTGCTCTCAGTAAAAGTCCTTCTGCACCAGAGTCTCCAACCTCTGCTCTCTCTAACCATCCTTCTGAACCCAAGTCTCAAAATTCTGCTCTCTGCAACGATCCTTCTGCACCACAGTCTCCAAAGTCTGCTCTCTGTAACAGTCCTTCTGCACCCAAGTCTTCAAACTCTGCTTTCTGTAACCGTCATCTGCATCTCAGTCTCCATCCTCTACTCTATGCAACAGTTCGTCTTCACCCAAGTCTCCAACATCTGCTCTCTGAAAAAGTCCTTCTAAACCCTAATCTCCAACCTCTGCTCTGTGTAAGCGTCCTTGTACAGCCCAGTCTCCATACTCTGCTCGCCCCAAGGATCCTTCTGCACCCCAGTCTCCATTCTCTTCTCTCTGCAACTGTCGTTTTGCATCCCAGTCTCCAGCATCTGCTCTCTGTATCAGTCATTCTCCACCCTAGTCTCCAACCTCTGCTCTCTGTAACAGTCTTTCTGGACCCCAATCTCCAAACTCTACTCTCTGTAACAGTCCTTCTACACCCCAGTCTAAAACCTCTGCTCTCTGCAAAAGTTTTTCTGCACCCCAGTCTCCAACCTCTTTTCTCTGTAACTATCCTTCTGCACCTCAGTCTCCAACCTCTGCTTCCTGAAACAGTCCTTGTGCAACTCAGTCTCCAACATCTGCTCTTAGAAAGAGTTCTTCTGTACCTCAGTATGAAAAATCTGCTCTCTGCAACAATCCCTCTGCATCCCAGTCTCCAAACTCTGCTCTCTGTAACAGTCTTTCTGTACCCCTGTCTCCTACCTCTGCTCTCTGTAAGACCCTTCTGAAAACAAGTCTGCAAACTCTGCTCTCTGTAACAGTCCTTCTACACCCCAGTCTTTATACTCTGATCTCCCCAACTATCCTTTTGCACCCCAGTCTTCAAAGTCTGTTCTCTACTCAGTTCTTCTGCATCTTAGTCTCCATCCTCTGCTCTCTGTAACAGCCCTTATGTACAACAGTCTCCAACCTCTGTTCTCTGAAAGTGTCTTTATGTACCGCAGTATCCAACCTCTGCTTTCTGTATCAGTCGTTTAGAACCACAGTCTCCAAACTCTACCCTCTGTAACCGTCCTTCTGCAACTCAGTCTGCAACCTCTGCTCTATGCAACAGTCCTCTGCACCCCAGTCTCCATCCTCTACTCTCTGCAACAATCCTTTTGCACCCCAGTCTCCAACCTCTGCTCTCTGTAACAGTCCATCTGTACTGCATTGTCCAACCTCTGCTCTCTGTAAGGGTACTTCTGCACCGGAGTCTCCAACCTCTGTCTTCTGTGTCAGTCGTTCTGCACCCAAGTCTTCAACCTCTGCTCTGTGTAACTGTCCTTCTGCACCTTAGTTTCCAACATCTGCTCTCTGCTACATTCTTTCTGGACCCCAATATCCAACCTTTACTCTCTTAAACAGTCCTTCTACATCAGAGTCTAAAACCTCTGCTCTCTGCAACAGTCCTTTTGCACCTCAGTCTCCAACCTCTGCTCTCTGCAAGGGTCCTTCGGCACCTCAGACTCCAAACTCTTCTCTCTGTAACAGTGCTTCTGCACCTCAGTCTCCAAACTCTGCTCTCTGTAAGATCCTTCTGCAACACAGTCTCCAAACTCTGCTCTTTGTAAAAGTCCTTAATCACCCCAGTCTCCACACTCTGCTCTCTGAAACAGGCCTTCTGCACCCCAGTCTCCAAACAATGCTCTCTTTATCAGTTCATCTGCATCCCAGTCTCCAACGTCTGCTCTCTGCAACAATCCTTTTGCACCCCAGTCTCCAAACTCTGTTCGCTGCAACAGTCTTTGTGCAACCCAGTCTACAAAATCTGCTCTCTGCAACATTTCTTCTGTACCTCAGTCTGAAAACTCTGGTCTCTGCAATAATTCTTCTGCACCCCAGTCTCCAACCTCTGCTCTCTGTAACAATCCTTCAGCACCTTAGCCTCCATCCTCTGCTTTAAGTAACAGTCCTTCTGCACCACAGTCTTCATCATCTGCTCTCTGCAACATTCCTTCTGTACCCCAGTATCAAACCATTGCTCGCTGTAAAATTCGTCTGCACCCCAGTCTCCAACCTCTGCTCTCTGTAATGATCCTTCTGCACCCCAGTCTCGAAACTCCGCTCTCTGTAACAGTCCTTCTGCACCTCAGTCTCCAAACTCTATTCTCTGTTAGATACTTCTAAAAACCAGTCTCCAATGTCTCCTCTCTGTAAAAGTCCTTCTGCACCCCAGTCTTTAAACTCTGCTCTCTGCTACAGTTCTTCTGCACCTCAGAATCCAAACTCTGCTTTCTGCAACAGTCCTTTTGCAAACAAATCTCCAACCTCTGCTCCTTGCAACATTTCGTGTGCACCCCAGTCTCCAACCTGTGCTCTCTGTAAAAGTCCTTCTGCACCCAGTCTCCAAAATCTGCTCTCTGTAACTATCCTTCTGCATTCCAGTCTCAAACCTCTGCTCTCTGCAACGATCCTTCTCTACCTCAATCTCGAACCTCTGCTTTCTGCAATGATCCTTCTGCACCCCAGTCTGAATCCACTGCTAGCTGCAACAGTCCTTGTGAACTCAGTCTCCAACATCTGCTTCCTGCAACAGTTCTTCTGTACCTCGGTCTGAAAACTCTGCTCTCTGCAATAATCTATCTGAACGCCAGTCTCAAATCTCTGCTCTCTGTAACAGTCCTTCTGTAACTCAGTCTCCAAAAACTGCTCTCTGCAACAGTCTTTCTACACCCCAGTCTCCATACTCTGATCACTCCAACGGTCCTTCTGCACGCCAGTCTCCAAACTCTATTCTCGACATTGGTTCTTATGCACCCAACACTCCAACCTCTACTCTCTGTAACAGTCCTTCTGTACCACAGTCTCCAACCTCTTTACTTTGTAAGGTTCCTTATGCACCCCAGTATCCAAACTCTGCTTTCGGTATCAGTCGTTTTGAACCACAGTCTCCAAACTCTGCCCTCTGTAACCATCCTTCTGCAACTCAGTCTGCAACCTCTCCTCTCTGCAACAGTCCTTCTGCACCCCAGACTCCATCCTCTGCTCTCTGCAACAGTCATTTTGCTCCCCAGTCTCCAACATCTGCTCTCTGCAACAGTCATTCTCCACCCCAGGCTCCAACCTCTGCTCTCTTTAACAGTCCTTCTACACCCCAGTCTCTATACTCTGCTCCCACCAACGATCCTTCTGCACCCCAGTCTCCAACGTCTGTTCTCTGCAAAAGTCATTCCTACACCCCAGTCTCCAACCTCTGCTCTCTGCAACAGTCCTTCTACACCCATTCTCCATACTCTGCTCGCCCGAATGATCCTCCTGCACCCCAGTGTTCCAACCTCTACTTTCTACATCAGTTTTTTGAACCCCAGTCTCCAACTTCTGCTCTGTATAACAGTCCTTATGTACGGAAGTCTCCAACTGCTGTTCTCCGTAAGGGTCCTTATGCAACCCAGTCTCCATCCTCTGCTTTCTGCAACATTCCGTCTACACCCTAGTATTCAACCCTTTTCTCTCTGTAACAGTCCTTCTGCAACTCAGTCTGCAACCTCTGCTCTCTGAAATAGTCCTTCTGAAACCCAGTCTAGATCCTCTGCTTTATGCAACAGTCCTTTTGCACCCCAGTCTCAAAAATTTGCTCTCTGCAGCAGTCTTTCTCCACCCCAGTCTCCAACCTCTGCTCTCTATAACAGCCCTTCTGTACTGCATTCTTTAACCTCTGCTCTCTGTAAGGGTACTTCTACACCCGAGTCTCCAACCTCTGCTTTCTGTATCAGTCCTTCTGTACCCCAGTCTCCAACCTGTGCTGTGTGTACCTGTCCCTCTGCACATTACTCTCAAACCTCTTCTCTCTGTTACAGTCCTTATAGACCCTAGTCTCCAAACTCTGCTCTCTGTAACAATCCTCTGCACCTCAGTCTCCAAACTCTGGTCTCTGCAACGGTCCTTCTGCACCTGACTCTCCAACATCTACTCTCTGTAACTGTGCTTGTACACCTCAGTCTCCAACCTCTGCTCTATAAGATCCTTCTGACACCCAGTCTCCAAACTCTGCTCTCTGTAACAGTTCTTCTGCACCTCAGTCTCCAAACTCTGCTCTCTGTAAAAGACCTTCTGCACCCCAGTCTTCAACCTCTGCTCTCTTTATCAGTCCTTCTGCACCCCAGTCTTCAACCTCTACTCTCTGTAACGATCCCTCTGCACCCCAGACTCCAACCTCTGCTCGCTGCAACAGTCCATGTGCACCCAAATCTCCAACATCTGCTCTCTGCAACAGTTCTTCTGTACCTGAGTCTGAAAACTCTGCTCTCTGCAATAATCTTTCTGCACCCGAGTCTCCAACCTCTGCTCTCTGTAACAGTCCTTCTGCACCCCAGTCTCCAACATCTGCTCTCTGCAATAGTCCTCCTGAACCCCAGTGTCCAAACTCTGCTCTCTGCAACGATCTTTCTGAACCCGTCTCCAACGTCTGCTCTCTGAAAGATCCTTCTGACCCCAGTTTCCAAACTCTGCTCTCTGTAATATTCCTTCTCCACGCCAGTCTCCAAACTCTGCTTTCTGCAACGGTCCTGCTGCACCCCAGTCTCCAACTTCTGTACTCTGCAACACTCCTTCTGCTCCCCAGTCTCCAAAATCTTCTCTCTGTAACAGTCCTACTGTACCGCAGTCTCCAAACTGTGCTCTCTGTAAAGTTCTTTTGCAAGCCAGTCTCCAACATCTGCTTTCTTTGTCCGTCCTTCTGTACCCCAGTCTCCATCCTCTGCTCTCTGCAAAATACCTTCTGCATCCCATTCTCCATCTTCTGCTCCTGCATCAGTCTTCTGAACAACAGTTTCCAACATCTGCTCTCTGAAAAAGATTTTGGGTAGCCTAGTCCCCAACCTCTGCTCTCTGCAACAGTCCTTCTGTACTGCAGTCTCCAACTTCTGCTCTCTGCAACGAAATTTCTACACCCCAGTCTCCAACATCTGCTCTCTGCAAAAGTCCTTCTGCACCACAATCTGAAAATTTTTCTCTCTGCAACAATCCTTCTGCACCCAAGACTTCAACATCTGCTCTCTGTAACAGTCTTTCTGCTCCTCAGTTTCCAAACTCTGCTCAATGTAAGATCCTTCTGCAACACAGTCTCCAAAATTTGCTCCCTTAAGAGTCCTTCTGCACCTCAGTCTCCAACCTGTGCTCTCTATAACAGTCAATCTACCACCTCAGTCTGAACCTCTTCTCTCTGAAGGATCCATCTGAATACCAGTCTTCAGACACTGCTCTCTGTAACAATCCTCCTGCACCTCAGTCTCCAAAATCTGCTCTAAGAACCTTCTGCCACTCAGTCCCTAACTCTGCTCTCTATAACAGTCCTTCTCCACCCCAGTCTTTAACCTCTGCTCTCTATAACAGTCCTTCTCCACCCCAGTCTTTAACCTCTGCTTTCTGTAACAGGCCTTCTGCACCCCAGTCTCCAACGTCTTCTCTCTGCAACGATCATTCTATACCTCAGTCTCCAACATCTGCTCTCTGTAAGATCCTTCTGCAACCCAGTCTTCCAACTCTGGCCTGTCTAACAGACCTTCTGCACCCCTTCTTTGAACTCTCCTCTCTGTAACAGGTCTTCTGTACCCCCTCCAAATTCTGTTTCTCTAAAACAAGCCTCCTTCACCCCAGTTTCCAACCTCGGCTCTCTGCAACAGTCCTTCTTCACCCCAGTCTCCAACCTGTTGTCTCTGCAACAGTCCTTCTGCACCGCAGTCCTAAAACGCTGTTCTCTGCTACGATCGTTTTGCACCTCAGACTCCAACCTCTACTCTCTGTAACAGTCCTTCTGCACCTCGGTCCCCAACATCTGCTCTCTGTTAGATCCTTCTTCAACCCAGTCTCTAAACTCTGTGATCTGTAGCAGTCCTTCTGGAGCCCTTCTCCACACTCTGTTCTCCGTAACAGGCATTCTGCACCCCAGTCTCCATCCTCTGCTCTCTGTAACACTCTTTTTGCACCTCAGTCTCCAACCTATGCTCTCTGCAACGATCATTCTGCACCCTAGTCTCCAACGTCTCCTCTCCTCAACAGTCCTTCTGAACCTCTGTCTCCAAATTCTGCTCTCTGAAACAGTCCTTCTTCACCCAAGTCTCCAACCTCTGCTCTCTGCAAGAGTCCTTCTACTCCCCAGTCTTCAACCTCTGTTCTGTGTAAAAGTCCTTCTGCACCCCAGTCTCCACCTCTGCTCTCTGTAACAATTCTTCTGCACCCCAGTCTCCAACTTCTACTGTCTGTAACAGTCCTTCTGTCCCATATACTCCAAACTCTGCTCTCTGTTACAGTCTTTATATACCACAGTCTCCAACCTCTGCTCTCTATAACGGTCGCTCTGTACACCTATTTCCAACCTCTGCTTTCTGTAACAGTCCTTCTGCACCTCAGTCTGAAACCTCTGCTCTCTGCACTATCCTTCTGCACCCCAGTCTCCAATCACTGCTCTCTGTAACATTCGTCCTGCACCACAGTCACCAACCATTTCTCTCTGTAAGATCCTACTGCAACCCAGCCTCAAAAGTCTTCTCTCTATAACAGTCCTTCTGCAACCCATTCTCCAATCTCTGCTCTCTGTAGAAGGCCTTATGCATCCCAGTCTCCAAACTCTGCCCTCTGAAACAATTCTTCTGCACGACAGTCTGCAACATCTGCTCTTTGTAACGGTTTTTCTGCACCCAGGACTCACACCTCTGTTTTCAGTATCATAATTCTTTACCAGAGTCTCAAACGTCTGCTCTGTGTAACAGTCCTTCTGCATCTCAGTCTCCAACGTCTGCTCTCTGCAACACTCCTTCTGAACCCCAGTCTCCAACCTCTGCTTTCTGCAACATTCCTTCTGCACCCCAGTCTCCAACCTGTGCTCTCTGTAACAGTACTTCTGCACCGCAGTCTCCCACCTCTTCTCTCTGTAATGATCCTTCTGCAGCCCAGTATCCACCTCTGCTCGCTTCAAGGATTCTTCTGCAACTCAGTCTCCAACTTCTGCTCTCTTCAACGATCCTTCTGCACCCGAGTCTCCAACCTCTGCTCTCTGTAACTGTTTTTCTGCACCTAAGACTCCAACCTCTGCTCTCTGCAAATGTCCTTCTGCACCCTTGTCTCCAACCTCTGCTCTCTGCAATGATCCTTATGCACCTCAGTCTCCAACATCTGCTCTCTGCAACTGTCTTTCTGCACCCCAGTCTCCAAAGTCTCCTATCCTTAACACTCCTTCTGCACAGCAGTCTCCAACCTCTGTTCTCTGTATGGTCGTTCTGCACCCCAGATTCCAAATTCTACTCTCTGTAACATTCCTTTTCTAACTCAGTCTAAATCCTCTGCTTTCTTCAACGGTCCTGCTGCAACCCAGTCTCCAACATCTGTTCTCTGCAACAGTCTTTCTACTCCAAGTCTCAAACCTCTGCTCTCTGTAACAGTCTTGCTGTACCACAGTCTCTAAACTCTGCTCTCTGTAACAGCCCTTCTGCACCCCAGTCTAAAACCTCTGCTTTCTGTATAAGTTTTTCTGAACCATGGTTTCCAAACTCTGCTCTCTGTAACAGTACTTTTGCACCTCTGTCCAAAACCGCTGAACTCTGCAACCTTACTTCTGCACCCCATTCTCTAACCTCTGCTCTCTGTAAAAGTCATTCTGCACCCAATTCTCTATGCAACTGTCCTTCTGTACCACAGGCTCCAACCTCTGCTCTCTGTACCGGTCCTTCTGCACCCCAGTCTCAAACTCAGTGTTTTGTATCAGTAATTCTGCACCCCAGTCTCAAACCTTTTCTCTCTGTAACATGCTCTCTGCACCTTAGTCTCCAACATCTGCATCTGCGAAAGTTCTTCTGCACCCCAGTCTCCAAACTCTGCTCCCTGCAACAGTTCTTCTGAACCCCAGTCTCCAACATCTGCACTCTGAAAAAGTTCTTCTATAAACCATTCTCCAACCTCTGCTCTCTGTAACAGTCCTCGTGTATTGCAGTCTCCGAACTCTGCTCTCTGCAACGGTCTTTCTGCACCCCAGTCTCCAACCTCTGCTTTCTGTGTCAGTCCTTCTGAACCCCAGTCTCCAAACTCTGCTCTCTGTAACAGTTCTTATGCACCTCAGTCTTCAAATTCTGCTCTCTGCAACAGTCCTTCTGCACCCAAGTCTCCAACACCTGCTCCCTGCAACAGTCCTTCTTCACCCCATTCTCCAAGTCTGCTATCTGCAACAGTCCTTCTGCACCCCAGTCTTTAACCTCTGCTCTCTGTAACAATCCTTCTGCACCTCTGTCTCCACCTCTGTTCTCTGCAATGTTCCTTCTGCACCTCAGTCTCCAACCTCTACTTTCTGTAACAGTCCTTCTACACCTCAGTCTCCAACCTCTGCTCTTTGTATGACCCTTCTGAAACCCAGTCTCCAAACTCTGCCCTCTGTAACAGTCGTTCTGCATCCCTTCACCAAACTCTGGTCTCTGTAACAGGCCTTCTGTACCGCAGTCTCCAACCTCTGTTCTCTGTAACAGTCCTTCTGCACCCCAGTCTCAAACCTCTGCTCTCTACAAAGATGCTTCTGAACCCTAGGCTCTAACCTCTGTAATCTCAACAGTCCTTCTGAACCTCAGTCTAAAAACTCAGTTTTCTGCAATGATTTATCTGAACCCCAGTCTCTAAACTCTGCTCTCTTTAACAGTCCTGTCCCACCTCAGTCTCCAACCTCTGCTCTCTGTAAGATCCTGCTGCAACCCTGTCTCCAAACTCTGCTCTCTGTAACATTCCTTCTCTACCCCGTCTCAAACCTCTGCTCTCTGCAAGTGTCCTTCTGCATGACAGTCTCCAACCTCTGTTTTCGGCAACAGTCCTTCTGCACCCCAGTCTACAAACTCTGCTCTGGATATCATTTCTTCTGCACCTCAGTCTCCAACCTCTGCTTTATGTAAGATCTTTCTGCAACTCAGTCTCTAAACTCTGCTCTCTTTAACAGTCCTTCTGCACCCCAGTCTCAAACCTCTGCTATGTGCAACAGTTCGTCTGCACCGCAGTCTCCATCCTCTGCTCTCTGAAAGTTCCTTCTGCACCCCAGTCTCCAAACTCTAATCTCCATAACAGTCCTTCTTCACCCCAATCTCCAACCTCTGCTCACTGTAACAATCCTTCTTCACCTCAGTCTCCATCCTCGGCTTCCTCAAAATCTCTTCTGCACCCCAGTCTCCAACCATTGCTCTCAGTAACATTTCTTCTGCACCTCAGTCTCCAACCTCTGCTCTATGTAAGATCCTTCTGCCACCCAGTCTCCAAACTCTGCTCTCTGTTACAGTCCTTTTGCACCCAAGTATCCAACCTCTGCTCTGTGCAACTGTTCGTCTTTACCTGACACTCCAAACTCTTCTCTCTGCAAGTGTCCTTCTGCACGACAGTCTCCAACCTCTGTTTTCGGCAACAGTCCTTCTGCACCCCAGTCTACAAACTCTGCTCTGGATATCATTTCTTCTGCACCTCAGTCTTCAACCTCTGCTTTATGTAAGATCTTTCTGCAACCCAGTCTCTAAACTCTGCTCTCTTTAACAGTCCTTCTGCACCCCAGTCTCAAACCTCTGCTCTGTGCAACAGTTCGTCTGCACCGCAGTCTCCATCCTCTGCTCTCTGAAAGATCCTTCTGTACCCCAGTCTACAAACTCTATTCTCCATAACAGTCCTTCTTCACCCCAATCTCCAACCTCTGCTCACTGTAACAATCCTTCTTCACCTCAGTCTCCATCCTCGGCTTTCTGCAAAATCTCTTCTGCACCCCAGTCTCCAACCATTGCTCTCAGTAACATTTCTTCTGCACCTCAGTCTCCAACCTCTGCTCTATGTAAGATCCTTCTGCCACCCAGTCTCCAAACTCTGCTCTCTGTTACAGTCCTTTTGCACCCAAGTATCCAACCTCTGCTCTGTGCAACTGTTCGTCTTTACCCGACACTCCAAACTCTTCTCTCTGCAAGTGTCCTTCTGCACGACAGTCTCCAACCTCTGTTTTCGGCAACAGTCCTTCTGCACCCCAGTCTACAAACTCTGCTCTGGATATCATTTCTTCTGCACCTCAGTCTCCACCCTCTGCTTTATGTAAGATCTTTCTGCAACCCAGTCTCTAAACTCTGCTCTCTTTAACAGTCCTTCTGCACCCCAGTCTCAAACCTCTGCTCAGTGCAACAGTTCGTCTGCACCGCAGTCTCCATCCTCTGCTCTCTGAAAGATCCTTCTGCACCCCAGTCTCCAAACTCTAATCTCCGTAACAGTCCTTCTTCACCCCAATCTCCAACCTCTGCTCACTGTAACAATCCTTCTTCACCTCAGTCTCCAACCTCTGCTTTCTGCATAATACCTTCTGCACCCCAGTCTCCAACCATTGCTCTCAGTAACATTTCTTCTGCACCTCAGTCTCTAACCTTTGCTCTATGTAAGATCCTTCTGCCATCCTGTCTCCAAACTCTGCTCTCTGTTACAGTCCTTTTGCACCCAAGTCTCCAACCTCTGCTCTGTGCAACAGTTCGTCTTTACCTGACTCTCCAAACTCTGCTCTCTGTATGATAATTCTACACCCCATTCTCAAAACTCTGATCTCTGTAACAGTTCTTCTTCACCCCAGTCTCCAACCTCTGCTCCCTGCAACAATCCTTCTGCACCCAAGTCTCCAAATTCTGCTCTCTGAAATACTTCTTCTGCACCCCAGTCTTTAAAATCTACTCTCTGAAACAGTCCTTCTGCATCCCATTCTCCTACCTCTGCTCACTGCAACAGTCTTTCTGTACCCTGGTCTCCAATTTCTGCTCTTTGTAACACTCCTTATGTACTGCAGTCTGCAACCTCTGCTGTCTGTAAGTTTCATCCTGGACCCAAGTCTCCAACCTCTGCTTTCTGTATCAGTCCTTCTGCACTCCAGTCTCCAATCTCTGCTCTCTGAAACAGGCCTTCTGCATCTCAGTCTCCAAAATCTGCTGTCTATAACAGTCTTTCTTCACCCCAGTCTCCAAACTGTGCTCTCTGCCACAGTCCATCTACACTCCAGTCATCAACCTCTGCTCTGTGTAACAGTACTTCTGCAAACCAGTTTCCAATCTCTGCTCTCTGCAACGATCCTTCTGCATCCCAGTCTCCAACATCTGCTCTTTGCAACCGTCCTTCTGCACCCAAGTCTCCAACCTCTGCTCTCTGCAATGATCCTTCTGCAAAACAGTCTCGAACCTCTACTCTCTGCAATAATCCTACTGCACCCTAGTCGCCAACCTCTGCTCTCTGTAACAATCCTACTGCACCCCAGTCACCAAACTCTGCTGTACGTAATATTCTTCTGCAACCCAGTCTCCAAATTCTCCTCTATGTAACAGCCCTTATGTACCCAGTCTCTAAACTCTGCTCTCTGTAACAGGCCTCCTGCACCCCAGTCTCCAAACTCTTCTCTCTGTATCAGTCCTTCTTCACCCAAGTCTCCAAACTCTGCTCTCTTTAACATTCTTTCTGCATCTTAGTCTCCTACCACTGCTCTCTGCAACAGTTCTTCTGAACACCAGTCTCGAACATCTGCAGTCTGAAACAGTTCTTCTCCACTCCCGTCTCCAACCTCTGCTCTCTGTAAAAGTCCTCCTGTGTTGCAGTCTCCAAACTCTGCTCTTTGTAATGGTCCTTCTGAACCTCAGTTTCCAACCTCTGCTTACAGTATCAGTCCTTCTGCACCCCATTCTCAAATCTCTGCTATGTGCAACAGTCCTTCTACCCCGCAGTCTCCAAATTCTACTCTCTGCAAAAGTCCTTCTGCACCCAAGTCTCCAACACCTGCTCCCTGCAACAGTCCTTCAGCTCCCCAGTCTCCAACCTCTGCTCTCTGCAACAGTCCTTCTGCACCCAGTCTCAAAACTCTGCTCTCTATAAAAATCCTTCTGCACCTATGTCTCCAAACTCTGTTCTCTGCAACTGTCCTTCTGCATCTCAGTCTCCAACCTCCACTCACTGTAACAGTCCTTCTGCACTTCACTCTCCTACCTCTGCTCTCTGCAACAGTCTTTCTGCACCCTAGTCTCCAACCTCTGCTCTCTGTAACAATCCGTATGTACCGCAGTCTCCAACCTCTGCTCTCGGTAACAGTGCTTCTGTACCCCAGTCTCCAAACTCTGCTTTCTGTATCTGTCCTTCTGAACCCCAGTCTCAAACCTCTGCTCTCTGTATCTATCTTTCTGCACCTCAGTCTCCAACCTCTGCTATCTGTTACAGTTTTTCTATACGGCAGTCTCCAGACTCTGTTCTTTCTTACGGTCCTTTTGCACCCCAATTTCCAACCACTTCTTTCTGTAAGAGTCCTTCTGCACCTCACTCTCCAACCTCTGCTCTCTGCAACAGTCCATCTGCACCTCAGGCTGACACCTCTGCTCACTGAACGATTCTTCTGCAATCCAGTGTTCAACCTCTGCTCTATGTAACAGGAATTTGCACCTCAGTCTCCAACCTCTGGTCTCTGCAACAGTCCTTCTCCACCGCCATCTCCAACTTCTGCTCTCTCTAAGAGTCCTTCTGCACCTCAGTCTCTAACCTCTGCTCTCTGCAACATTCCTTCTGCAGCCCAGTCTTCATCCTCTGCTCTCTTCAACAGTCCTTCTGCACCCCAGTCCCCAACCTCTTCTCTCTGCAACAGTTCTTATGCACCCCAGTCTCCAAACTCTGCTCTCTGAAACAGTCCTTCTGCACCCCAGTCTCCAACATCTGCTCTCTGCAACAATCCTTCTGCACCTCAGTCTCCAAAGTCTGTTCTCTGCAACGGTCCTTCTGCACCTCAGTCTCCAACCACTGCTCTCTGCTGAAGTCTATTGCACCTCAGTCTGACACCTCTGCTCTCTGCACGATCTTTCTGCACCCCAGTCTCCAAGCACTGCTCTCTGTAACAGTCCAACTGTACCTCAGTCTCTAACCTCTGCTCTCTGTAAGATCCTTCAGGAACTCAGTCTCAAAACTCTGCTCTCTATAACAGACCTTCTGCACTCTAGTCTCCAACCTCTCCTCTCTGTAACAGGCCTTCTGCACGCTAGTCTCAAAACTCTCCTCTCTGTAGAAGGCCTTCTGCACCCCAGTCTTCAACCTCTGCTCTCTGCAACGATCCTTCTGCACCCCAGTCTCCAACCTCTTCTCTCTGCAATGATCCTACTGCACCCCAGTCTCCAACCTCTGATCTTTGCTACAGTTATTTTGCAACTCTGTCTCTAACTTCTGCTCTCTGTAAGATACTTTTGCACCTCTGTCTCCAAGCTCTGCTTATTGCAACGATCCTTCTGCACCCCAGTGTCCAAACTCTGCTCTATGTAACAAAATTTTGCACCTCAGTCTCCAAGCTCTGCTCTCTGCAACAGTCCTTCTGCACCCCAGTCTCCAACTTCTGCTCTCTCTAAGAGTCCTTCTGCAACTCAGTCTCCAACATCTACTCTCTGCAACATTTCTTCTGCATTTCTTCTGTAACTGTCCTTCTGCACATCAGTGTCCAAAATCTGCTCTCTTTAAAAATTCATCTTCACTTACGTCTCCAAACTCTTTTCCCTGTAAGAGACCTTCTACACCCCAGTCTCCAACCTCTGCTCTTTGTAACAGTTCTTCTGAACCCCAATCTCCAAACTCTGCACTCTGTAAAACTCTTGCTGCACCCCAGTCTCCATACTCTGCTCTCTGTAAGAATCCTTTTGCATCCCAGTCTCAAACCTCTCCTCTCTAAAAGTCCTACTCCACCTCAGTCTCGAAGTTCTGCAATCTGAAAAGGTCCTTCTGCATTTCAGTCTCCAACCTCTGCTCTTTGTAACAGTCCTTCTGTACCCCAGTCTCCAACATCTGTTCTCTGCAATGATCCTTCTTCCCCCCAGGTTCCAACCTATGCTCTTAGCAACGGTTTTTCTGCATCCCAGTTGCCAACCTCTGCTCTTTGTAACAGTGCTTCTGCACCTCAGTCTCAAAACTCTGCTCTCTGCAACAGTTCTTCTGCACCCCAGTCTCCAACCTCTGTTCCAGGTAACAGTTCTACTGCACCCCAATCTCCAAACTCTGCTCTCTGTAACACTCCTTCTTCTCCCCAGTCTTCACACTCTGATCTCTGTAACGATCCTTCTGGACCTCAGTCTCCAACCTCTGCTCTCTACAACAGTCCTTCGGCTCCTAAGTCTCCAACCTCTATGCTCTACAAAAGTCTTTCTGCACCTCTGTCTCCAAACTCTGTTCTCTGTAAGATCCTTCTGAAACCCATTCGTCAAACTCTGCTCTGTGTAACAGTCCTTCTGCACCCCAGTCTCCAACCTCTGCTCTCTGTAACAGGCCTTCTGCACCCCAGCCACCAACCTGTGCTCTCTACAACGATTCTTCTGCACCCCAGTCTCCAAAGTCTGCTCTTTGTAACAGTCCTTCTGCACCCCATGATCCAATATCTGCTCTCTACTACACTCTTTCTGCACATCAATCTGAAAACTCTGCACTCTGAAACAATCCTTCTGGACCCCAGTTTCCAAACTTTGCTCTCTGAAACAGTCCTTCTGAAACTCAGTCTCCAAAATGCTCTCTGTAAAATCCTTCTGCAACCCTGTCTCAAAACTGTGCTATCTGTAACAGTGCTTCTGCACCCCAGTCTCCAAACTCTGCTATAGGTAACAGTCTTTCTGTACCACAGTCTCCAACATCTTCTCTCTGTAACGGTCCTTTTGCACCCCAGTCTCCAACCTCTGCTTTCTGTATCAGTTCTTCTGCACCCCAGTCTCCAAACTCTGCTCTCTGTAACAGTTCTTCACAATTCAGTCTTGAACTTCTGTTCTCTGCAACAGTCCTTCTTCACCTTAGTCTCCAACTTCTGCTCTCTGCAACATTTCTTTTGCACCCAAGTCTTCATCTGTGCTCTCTGTAACTGTCCTTCGGCACCCCAGTCTCCAAACTCTTTTTTCTGCATTACTGCTTCTGCTTTCCAGTCTCCAAACTCAGCTCTCTATAACAGTCCTTGTGTACTGCAGTCTCCAAACTCTGCTTTGTGTAACAGTCCTTCTGCACCCCAGTCTCCACACTCTGCTTTCTGTATCAGTTCCTC
Source organism: Ictidomys tridecemlineatus (assembly GCF_052094955.1). NCBI lineage: Eukaryota > Metazoa > Chordata > Mammalia > Rodentia > Sciuridae > Ictidomys > Ictidomys tridecemlineatus. The sequence continues at coordinate 140,581 of NW_027526146.1, forward strand.
TGCACCCCAGTCTCCAACTTCTGCTCTCTGTAACAGTCCTTCTGCACCTCAGTTAACAACCTCTGCTCTCTACAAAAGTTTTTATGCACCCCACTCTCAAACCTTTGCTCTCTGCAAAAGTCCTTCTACACCCCAGTCTCAAACATCTACTATCTGCAACGAACTTTCTGCACCCCAGTCTCCAACGTCTGCTCTATGCAACAGTTATTCTGTACCCCAGTCTCCATCCTCTGCTCTCTGTAAGAATCCTTCTGCACCCCAGTCTCCAACCTCTCCTCTCTGTAAAAGTCCTTCTGTACCGCAGTCTCCAAAGTCTGCTCTCTTCAACAGTCCTTCTGCACCCCAGTCTCCAACCTCTGCTCTTTGCAACATGTTTTCTTAACCCCAGTCTCAAACCTGTGCTCACTGTCTTCAAACTCTGCAATCTGTAGCGATCCTTCTGCACCTCAGTCTCCATCCTCGGCTCTCTGCAACGATCCTTTGGCACCTCAGTCTCAAACCTCTGTTCTCTGCAATGATCCTTCTACACACCAGTCTCAAAGCTCTGCTCTCTGTAACAGTCCCTCTGAACATCAGTGTCAAAACTCTGCTCTCTGTAACACTTCTTCTGCACACCAGTCTTCATCCTTTTCTCTCTGTAACACTCTTTCTGCACCCCAGTCTCCATCCTCTGCTCTCTTTAAGAATCCTTCTGAACCTCAGTCTCCAACCACTCCTCTCAGTAACAGTCCTTCTGCATCTCAGTCTCCAATATCTGCTCTCTGAAATGATCCTTCAGCACCTCAGTCTTCAACCGCTGCTCTCTGTAACAGGCCTTCTGAACCAAAGTCTCAAACCTCTTTATCTGCAACAATCCTTCTACACCGCAGTCTCCAAACCCTGCTATATGCAACAGTCCTTCTGCACCCCAGGCTTCAACCTCTGCTCTCTGTAGCAATCCTGATGCACCTCAGTCTCAAAATTCTGCTCTCAACAACGGTGCTGTAACAGTCCTGCTGTACCAGAGTCTCTAAGCTCTGCTAGCTGTAACATTCTTCTGCAACCCTGTCTCCAAACTCTGCTGTCTGTAACAGTTCTTCTGCACCTCAGTATCCAACCTCTGCTCTCTGTAACAGGACTTTGCACGCCATTCTCCAACCTCTGCTCTCTGCGAAAGTTCTTCTGCTCCCGAGTCTCAAAACTCTGCTTTCCGTATCAGTCCATCTGCACCCCAATCTCCAACCTCTTCTCTCTTTAACAGTACTTCTGCATCTCATTTTACAAACTCTGCTCTCTGCAACAGTCCTTCTGCAACCCAGTCTCCAATATCTGCTCTCCGCAAAAGTCCTTCTGCACCAAAGTCTCCAACGTCTGCCTCTGTAACAGTCCTACTGCAACACAGTCTTCAACCTGTACTCTCTGCAAAAGTACTTCGTCACCCAAATCTCAAACCTGTGCTCTCCGCAACAGTCCTGCTACACCCCATGTCCAGCCTCTGCTCTCTGCAGCAGTCCCTCTGAGTCCAAGTCTCCAACGTCTGCTCTCTTTAACAATCCTTGTGCACCTCAGTCTCCAACCTCTGCTCTCTGCAATGGTCCTTCTGCACCTCGGGCTCTACTCTCTGTAAAAGTACTTCTGCACCCCTTCTTCAAACTCTGCTCTCCGTAACAGGCCGTCTGCACCCCAGTCTCCGAAATCTGTTCTCTATAACGATCCTTCTGCACCCCAGTCTCCAACCTCTGCTCTCTTTACCACTTCTTCAGCACCCCAGTCTTTTAACTCTGCTCTCTGTAACAGTCTTTCTGCACCTCAGTCTCCAACCTTGCTCTTTGCAACAGTCCATCTGCACTCCAGTCTCCAACCTCTGCTCTCTGCAATAGTCCTTCTGCACCCCAGTCTCCAACATGTGCTCTCTGCAAAAGTCCTTCTGCACCTCAGTCTGAAAACTCTGTTCTCTGCAACGATCCTTCTGCACCCTAGTCACCAACCTCTGCTCTCTGTAAGATTATTCTGCACACCTGTCTCCAACCTCTGCTTTATGCAACAGTCCTTCTGTACCCCAGTCTCCAAAGTCTGCTCTCTGCAGCAGTCCTTCTACAACCCAGTCTATAAACTCTGCTCACTGCAACAGTCCTTCTACAACCCAGTCTCCGTACTCTGCTCACCTCAATAATCTTCTGCACCCCAGTCTCTAACACATGCTCTCTGAAACAGTCCTTCTATACCGTAGTCTCCAAACTCTTTTCTCCGTAAGTGTCCTTATGTAGTCCAGTATCCAACCTCTCCTTTCTGTATCAGTTGTTTTGAACCACAGTCTCCGAACTATGCCCTCTATATCAGTCCTTCTGCAACTCAGTCTATAACCTCTGCTTTCTGAAAAAGTCCTCTTGAACGCCAGTCTCCATCCTCTGCTCTCTGCAACAGTCCTTTTGCACACCAGTCTCCAACATCTGCTCTCTAAACAGTTCTTCTCCACCCCAGTCTCCAACCTCTGCTCTTTTTAACAGTCTTTCCGTTCTGCAGTCTTCAACCACTGCTCTCTGTGAGGGTCCTTCTGCACACGTGTCTCCAACATTTGTTCTGTGTAACTGTCCTTCTGCACATTAGTATCAAACCTCTGCTCTCTGCTACAGTCCTTCTGCACCCCAGTCTCCAAACTCTGCTCTCTGTAACAGTCCCTCTGCACCTCAGTCTCCTACCTCTACTCTCTGTAAGATAATCCTGCACACCTGTCTCCAACCTCTGCTCTCTGTAACAGTCTTTCTGTAACACAGTCTCCAACCTCTGCTTTATGCAACAGTCCTTCTGCACCCCAGTCTCCAACGTCTGCTCTCTTCAACAGTCCTTCTACAACCCAGTCTCCATATTCTGCTCACCCCAATGATCCTTCTGCACCCCAGTCTCGAACCAATGCTCTCTGTAACAATCCTTCTGTACCGCAGCCTCCAAACTCTTTTCTCCATGAGTGTCGTTATTTACTCCAGTATCCAACCTCTGCTTTCTGTATCAGTCGTTTTGAACCACAGTCTCCAAACTATTTCCTCTGTCTCAGTCCTTCTGCAACTCAGTCTGAAACCTCTGCTTTCTGAAACAGTCTCTTGAACCCCAGTCTCCATCTTCTGCTCTCTGCAAAAGTCCTTTTGCACACCAGTCTCCAACATCTGCTCTCTGCAACAGTTCTTCTTCACTCCAGTGTCCAACCTCTGCTGTTTTTAACAGTCCTTCTCTACTGCAGTCTCCAACCACTGCTCTCTGTAAGGGTCCTTCTGCACACGAGTCTCCAAGCTCTTCTTTCTGTCTTAGTCCTTCTGCACCCGAGTCTCCAACCTTTATTCTGTGTAACTGTCCTTCTGCACCTTAGTCTCCAAACTCTGCTCTCTGCAACAGTCCTTCTACACCCCAGTCTAAAACCTCTGCTCTCTGCAACAGTCCTTCTGCACCCCAGTCTCCAACCTCTACTCTCTTTATCAATCATTCTGCACCTCAGTCTCCAAGCTCTGCTCTCTGCAACGGTCCTTCTGCACCTCGGTCTCCAAACTCTACTCTCTGCAACAGTGCTTCTAAACCTCAGTCTCAAACCTCTGATCTCTGTAAGACCCTTCTGAAACCCAGTCTGCAAACTCTGCTCTCTGTAACAATAATTCTGCACCTCAGTCTCCAAACTCTGCTCTCTGCAAAGGTGCTTCTGCTCCCCAGTCTCCAACCTGTGTTCTCTGCAACAGTCCTTCTACACCCAATTCTCCAACCTCTGCACTCTGTAGCAGTCTTTCTGTACCGGAGTCTCCAACCTCTGCTCTCTTTATCCGTCCTTCTCTTCCCCAGTCTCCAACATCTGCTTCCTCAATAAGTCTTTCTGAACCCACACTCCAACCTCTGCTCTCTTTAACAGTCTTTCTGAACCTCAGTCTCTAACCTCTGCTTTTGTAACAGTCCTCCTGCACCCCAGTCTTCACCCTCTGCTCTCGGCAACATTCATTTTGCACCCAAGTCTCCTACATGTGCTCTCTTTAAAAGTCCTTTAGCACATCAGTCTCCAACCACTTCTCTCAGCAACGGGCCTTATGCACCCCAGTCTCCAATTTCTGATCTCTGCAACTGTCCTTCTGCACCTCAGTCTCCAATCTCTGCTCTCTGTATGATGCTTCTGCACCCCAGTCTACAACCTCTGCTCTTTTTAACAGTCCTTCTACACACTTGTCTCCATGATCTGCTCTGCAACAGTCCTTCTGCACCCCACTCTCCAACCTATGCTCTCTGTAAGATAATTTTGCACACTTGTCTTCAACCTCTGCTCTCTATAACAGTCCTTCTGTACTGCAGTCTCCAACCTCTGCTCTCTGTAACGGTCCTTACACACCCGAGTCTCCAAACTCTGCGTTATGTATCAGTCATTCTGCACACTATCTCCGACCTCTGCTCTCTGTAACAGTAGTTCTGCACCTCAAACTCCTACCTCTGTTCTCTGCAAAAGTCCTTCTGCACCCCAATCTAAAACCTCTGCTCTCTGCAACAGTCATTCTGCACCTAAGTGTGCAAACTCTGCTCTCTGTAAGATCCTTCTGAAACCCAGTCTTCAACCTCTGCTTTCTGAAATGGTCCTTCTGCACCGAAGTTTCCAAACTCTGATCTCTACAATAGTTATTCTGATCCCCAGTCTAAAACCTCTGCTCTCTGTAACAGTTCTTTTGTACCGCAGTCTCCAACCGATGTTCTCTTTAAGGGTCCTTCTGCACCACATTCTTCAACCTCTGCCTTCTGTATCAGTCCTTCTGCACCACATTCTCGAAACTCTGCTGTCTGTATCAGTCCATATGCACCCCAGTCTCCAAATACTGCTCTCTGCAACATTCCTTCTGCGACCCAGTCTCCAACATCTGCTCTCTGCAACTGTCCTTCTCCAACCCAGTCTCAAACATCTGCTCTCTGAAACCGTCCTTCTCCAACCCAGTCTCCATCCTCTGATCCCTGCAACAGTCCTTCTGCACCCCAGTCTCCAACCTCTTCTCTCTGGAACAGTCCTTCTACAAACTAGTCTTTATAAGCTGCTCTGCAACAGTCCTTCTACACCCCAGTCTCCAATGTCTGCTCTCTGTAACAGTCCTTCTGCACCCCACTTTCCAACCTCTTCTCTCTGGAACGATCCCTCTGCACCCCAGTCTCCCATCTCTGCTTGCTGCAACAGTCCTTGTCCACCTCAATCTCCAACATCTGCTCTCTGCAACAGTTCTTCTGTACCTCAGTCTGAAAACTCTGCTCTCTGCAATTATCCTTCTGCACCCGAGGTCTCCAAACTCTTCTCTCTGTAACAGTCCTTTTGTACCTCAGTCTTTAACTTCTGCTCTGTATCAGTCCTGCACCCCTGTCTCCCACATCTGTTCTCTGTAACTGTTCTTCTTCACCTCAGTCTTTAACCTCTGCTCTGTGTAAGAGTCCTTCTGCATCTCAGTCTGGAAACTCTGCTGACTGCAATGATCCTTCTCTACCCCAGTCTCCAACCTCTGTTCTCTGCAACGATCCTTCTGAAACTCAGTCTCCAACCTCCACTCTCTGTAACAGTCCTTCTGCACCTCAGTCTCCAACATCTTCTCTCTTTAAAATCCTTCTGCAACCAAGTCTCCAAACTCTGCCATCAGTAACAGTCTTTCTGGAGCCCTTCTCCAAACTCTGCTCTCCATAACAGGCCTTCTGAACCCCAGTCTCCACTCTCTGCTCTCTTTAACAGTCCTGCTGCACCGCGGTCTACAAACTCTGCGCTCTGTAAGATCCTTCTGCAACCTTGTCTAAAAACTTTGCTCTCTGTAACAGTCCTTCTGCACCTCAGTCTCCAACCTTTGTTTTTTGCAACACTCCTTCTGCACCCCAGTCTCCAACCTCTGCTTTCTGTATCAGTCCTTCTTCTCCCCAGTCTACATACTCTGCTCTCTGTAACAGTCCTTCTGCACCACATATCCAACTCTGCTCTCTGCAACAGTCCTTATGCACCCCAGTCTTCAACCGCTGCAGTCTGCAACATTCCTTCTGTACCCCAGTCTGCAACGTGTGCTCTGTGTAACAGTCCTTCTGCAGCCAAGTCTCCACCTCAGCTCTCTGCAACAATCTTTCTGTACCTCAGTCTTAAACCTCTGCTGTCTGCAACAATCTTTCTGTACCCCAGTCTCCAACCACTTTCTCTGTAACAGTTCTTCTGCACCTCAGTCTCCAACCTCTGCTCTCTGAAAAATCCTTCTGCACCCGTTTCCAAAATCTGCTCTCTGTAATATTCCTTCTCCACGAAAGTCTCGAATCTCTGCTTTCTGCAACGGTCCTGCTGCACCCCAGTCTCAAACCTCTGTATTCTGCAACAGTCCGTCTGCTCCCCAGTCTCCAAACTCTGCTCTTTATAACAGTCCTTCTGCACCCCAGTCTCCAACCTCTGCTCTCTTCAACAGTCTTACTGCATCTCAGTCTCCAAACATCGCTCGCTGTATGATGCTTCTGCACCCCTGTCTCCCAACTCTGCCCTCTGTATCAGTTCTTCTGGACCACAGTCTCTAATATCTGCTCTCTGCAACAGTCCTTCTGCACCTCAGTCTACAAACTCTGCTTTCTGTATGATGCTCCTGCACCCCAGTCTAAAACCTCTGCTCTCTGGAACAGTCCTTCTACACCCTAGTCTCCATAATCTGCTCTGCAACAGTCATTCTGCACCCCAGTCTCCGATCTCTGCTCTCTGTAACAGTTTTTCTGCACCTCAGTCTCCAATTTCTGCTCTCTGTAAAAGGCCTTCTGCACCCCGTTTTCCGACCTCTGCTCTCTGCAGCGGTCCCTCTGCACCCCAGTCTCCAATCTCTGCTCGCTCCAATAGTTTTTGTCCACCCCAATCTCCAACATTTGATCTCTGCAACAGTTTTTCTGTATCTCAGTCTGAAAACTCTGCTCTCTGCAATTATCCTTCTGCACCAGAGTCTCCAAGCTCTGCTCTCTTTAACAGACCTTCTGTACCTCAGTCTCCAACTTCTGCTCTGTATCAGTCCTGCACCCCTGTCTCCCACATCTGCTCTCTTTAACTGTCCTTCTTCAACTCAGTCTTCAACCTCTGCTCTGTGTAAGAGTCCTTCTGCATCTCAGTCTGGAAACTCTGCTGACTGCAACGATCTTTCTGTACCCCAGTCTCCAACCTCTGTTCTCTGCAACGATCTTTCTGAAACTCAGTCTCCAACATCTACTCTCTGCAACGATCCTTCTGCACCTCAGTCTCCAACCTCTGGTCTCGAAAGATCTTTCTGCAACCCAGTTTCCAAAATCTGCTCTCTGTAATATTCCTTCTCCAAGCCAGTCTTTAACCTTTTCTTTCTGCAATGGTTTTGCTTCACCCCAGTCTCCAACCTCTGTACTCCGCAACAGTCCTTCTGCTCCCCAGTCTCCAAACTCTGCTCTCTGTAATAGTAATTCTGTACCACAGTCTGCAAACTCTGCTCTCTGTAAAGGTCCTTTTGCACGCCAGTCTCCAACCTCTGCTTTCATTATCCGTCCATCTGAACCTCAGTCTCCAAACTCTGCTCTCTGCAAAAGTCTTTCTGTACCCCATTCTCCAACTTCTGCTCTCTGCAACAGTCCTTCTGAACAACAGTCTCCAACATCTGCTCTCTGAAAAAGTCCTTGTGTACCCTAGTCTCCAATCTCAGTTCTCTGCAACTGTCCTTCTGTACTGCAGTCTCCAACATCTGCTCTCTGCAACAGTCCTTCTGCACCTCAGTCTCAAACCTCTGCTCTCTGTAAGATCTTTTTAAACGCAGTCTAAAGAACTCTGCTCTCTGTAAAAGTTCTTCTGCACCCCAGTCACCAAACTCTTCTCTCTGCAACAATTCTTCTCCATCCCAGTCTCTACCCTCTGCTCTCTGCAACAGTCCTTCTGCACCCCAGTATCTAAACTCTGCTCTCTTTAACACTCCTTCTTCAACCTAGTGTCCAACATCTGCTCTCTGTAAGAGTCCTTATGCAACCCCAGTCTCCACCCTCTGCTTTCTGTATCAGTCTTTCTGCACCCCAGTCTCCAAACTCTGATCTCTGCAAGAGTCTTTCTGCACCCTATTTAGCAACATCTGATCTCTGCAACAATCATTCGGCACCCCAGCCTCCAACCACTGCTCTCGGTAAAAGACATTCTGTACTGCAGTCCAACCTCTGCTCTCTGTAACCTACTTTCTTCACCACAAACTCCAATCTCTGCTTTCTCTATCAGTCCTTCTGCACCCCAGTCTCCAGCCTCTTCTCGCTGTAAGATCCTACTGCACCCCAGTATCCAAACTCTGCTCTCTGTATGATGCATTCTCTACCCCAGTCTCCAACCTATGCTTTCTGCAATGGTCGAGCTGAACCCCAGTCTCAAACCTCTGTCCTCTGCAACAGTTTTTCTGCTCCCCAGTCTCCAGCCGCTGCTCTCTGTAACAGTCCTTCTGTACCGGAGTCTAAAAACTCTGCTCTCTGTAAGATTCTTCTGAAAACCAGTCTCCAAACTCTGCTTTCTGTAACAGTACTTCTGAACCCAGACTCCAACCTTTGTTCCCTGTAACAGTCCTTCGGCACCCCCAGTCTCCACCCTTTGCTCTCTGTAACGATTCTTCTGCACCCAAGTCTCCAACATCTGCTCTCTGCAACAATCCTTCTTCACCCCAGTCTCCAAACTTTTTTCACTGGAAGCTTCTTCTGCACCCCAGTTTCCAAACTCTTCTCTCGGTAACATTCCTTCTCCACCACAGTCTCTAACGTCTACTCTCTGCAAAGGTCCTTTTGCACCCCAGTCTCCAACCTTGTTCTCTACAACAGTTCTTCTGTACCATAGTCTTCAAACTCTGTTCTCTGTAAGGTTCCTTCTGCACCCCATTCTCCAAAATTTGCTCTCTGTAACAGTCCTTCTGAACATCACTCTGCAACCTCTGCTCTCTGCAACAGTCCTTCTACACCCCAGTCTTCAAAATCTGCTTTCTGCAACAGTCCTTTTCCACCCCAGTCTCCAACTTCTACTCTGTGTTACCGTCCTTCTGTACTTCAGTCTCCAACCTCTGCTCTCTTTAACGGTCTTTCTGCACCCAAGTCTCCAAACTCTGCTTTCTGTATCGGTCCTTCTGTACCCCGGTCTCTAAACTCTGCTCTCTGTAACAATCCTTCTGCACCTCAGACTCCAACCTCTGCTCTCTGCAACAGTCCTACTGCACCCCAAACTCCAACTTCTGCTCTCTGCATAGGTCCTTCTGCACCTCAGTGTCCAAACTCTGCTCTATGTATGTCGTTCTGAAACCCAGTCTCCAACCTCTGCTATCTGCAATGGTCCTTCTGCAACCCACTCTCCAAACTCTTTCTCCACAACAGTTATCCTGCACCCCAGTCTCCAAACTTTGCTCCCTGTAACAGTTCTTCTGTACCACAGTATCCAACCTCTGTTCTCTGTAAGGATCCTTCTGCACTTCAGACTGCAACCTCTGCTCTCTGCAACAGTCCTCCTGCACCCCAGTCTTCAACCTCTTCTCGCTGCAACAGTCCTTCTGCATCTCAGTCTCCGAAATCTGCTCTCTGCAATATTTCTTTTCCACCCCAATCTCTAACCTTTGCTCTCTGTAACCGTCCTTCTGTACTGCTGTCTTCAAGCTCTTATCTCTGAAATGGTCCTTCTGCACTCCAGTCTCCAAAGTCTGCTTTCTGTATCAGTCCTTCTGCACCCCGGTCTCTATACTCTGCTCTCTGTAACAGTCTTTCTGCACCTCAGACTCCAATCTCTGCTCTCTGCAAAAGTCCTACTGCTCCCCAATCTCCAACCTCTGCTCTCTGCATCAGTCCTTCTACACCTCAGTGTTCAAACTCTCCTCTTTGTATGTTACTTCTGAAATCCAGTCTAAAACCTCTGCTATATGCATGGTCCTTCTGCACCCCAGTCTCCAACCTCTGTTCTCTACAAAAGTTATTCTACACCCCAGTCTCCAAACTCTGCTCTGTGTAACAGACCTTCTGTACCACAGTCTCCAACCTCTGTTCTCTGTAAGGGTCCATCTGCACCCCAGTCTCCAACCTCTGCTTTCAGTATCAGTCTTCAGAACCACATTTTCCAAACTCTGCTCTCTGTAACAGTCCTTCTGCACCTCAGTCTGCAACCTCTGCTCTCTGCAATAGTCGTTCTGAACCCCAGTCTACAATCTCTGTTCTCTTCAACAGTCCTTCTGCACTCCAGTCTCTAACATTTGCTCTCTGCAACAGTCTTTCTCCACCTCAGTCTTAAACTTGCTCTCTGCAACAGTCGTTCTGCACCCTGTCACCAAGCTCTGCTTTCTGTATCATTCCTTCTGCACCCCAGTCTCCAATCTCTGCTCTCTATAACAGTTCTTCTGCACTTCAGTCTCTATAACAGTCATTCTGCACCTCAGTCTCGAACCTCAGGCTCTCTTAAACAGTACTTCTGCACATCAGTCTTAAAACTCTGCTCTCAGCAATGATCCTAATGCACCTCAGTCTCCAACCTCTGCTCTCTGTAACAGTCCTTCTGTACCTCAGTCTCCAAACTCTGCTCTTGTAAGATCCTTTTGCAACCCAGTCTTTAAACTCTGCTCTCTGTAACTGTCCTTCTGTATCACAGTCTTTAAGCACTGCTCTCTGTAATGGGACTTCTGCACCTCAATCTAAAATCTCTGCTCTCTGAAAGGGTCCTTCTGCACCTGTATCCAAACTCTTCTCTCTGTAACAGTGCTTCTGCACCTCAGTCTCCAACCTCTGCTCTCTGTAACATCCTCCTGCAACGCAGTATTAAAACTCTGCTCTCTGTAACAGTCCTTCTGCACACCAGTCTCCAAAGTCTGCTCTCTGTAACATGTCTTCTGACCCCCAGTCTCCAACCTCTGTTATCTGTATCAGTCCTTCTTCATTCCAGTCTCCAACCTCTGCTCTCTGCAACGATCCATCTGCACCCCAGTGTCCAACCTATGCTCGCTGTAAGATCCTTCTGCACACCTGTCTCCAACCTCTGCTCTCTGTAACACTCGTCTGTACCACAGTCTCCAAATTCTGCTCTCTGTAAGGGTCATTTTGCACCTCAGTCTCAGACTTCTGCTCTGTGCAACACTCCTTCTGCACCCCAGTCTCCAAACTTTGTTCTCTTCAACAGTTTTCTGCACCTCAGTCTTTAACCTGTGCTCTCTGTTAAAGTCCTTCTGCACCCCAGTCTCCAAACTGTGCTCTCAGTAAAAGTCCTTCTGCACCACAGTCTCCAACCTCTGCTCTCTCTAACCATCCTTCTGAACCCAAGTCTCAAAATTCTGCTCTCTGCAACGATCCTTCTGCACCACAGTCTCCAAAGTCTGCTCTCTGTAACAGTCTTTCTGCACCCCAGTCTTCAAACTCAGCTTTCTGTAACCGTCATCTGCATCTCAGTCTCCATCCTCTGCTCTATGAAACAGTTCTTCTTCACCCAAGTCTCCAACATCTACTCTCTGAAAAAGTCCTTCTAAACCCTAGTCTCCAACCTCTGCTCTGTGTAACAGTCCTTGTACAGCCCAGTCTCCATACTCTGCTCGCCCCAAGGATCCTTCTGCACGCCAGTCTCCATCCTCTTCTCTTTACAACTGTCCTTTTGCACCCCAGTCTCCAGCACCTGCTCTCTGCAACAGTCCTTCTCCACCCCAGTCTCCAAACTTTGCTCTCTGAAACAGTCCTTCTGGACCCCAATATACAAACTCTACTCTCTGTAACAGTCCTTCTACACCCGAGTCTAAAAACCTCTGCTCTCTGCAAAAGTTTTTGTGCACCCAAGTCTCCAACCTCTTTTCTCTGTAACTATCCTTCTGCACCTCAGTCTCCAAACTCTGCTCTTTGCAAGGGTCCTTCTGCACCTCAGTCTCCAAACTCTACTCTCTGAAACAGTGCTTTTGCACTTCAGTCTCCAACCTCTGCTCTCTGTAGAATCCTTCTGCACTCCAGTCTCCAACCTCTTCTCTCTGTAACAGGCCTTGGGCACCCAGTCTTCAACTTCTACTCTGTGTATCAGTCCATCTGCACCCGTCTCCAACCTCTGGTCTCTGCAACGATCCTTCTGCACCCCAGTCTCCAACCTTTGCTGCCTGAAACAGTTCTTGTGCAACCCAGTCTCCAACATCTGCTATCTGCAACAGTTCTTTTGTACCTCAGTCTGAATAATCTGCTCTCTGCAACAATCCCTCTGCACCCCATTATCCAACCTCTGCTCTCTGTAACAGTCTTTCTGTACCTCTGTCTCCTACCTCTGCTCTCTGTAAGACCCTTCTGAAAACAAGTCTGCAAACTCTGCTCTCTGTAAGAGTCCTTCTGCACCTCAGTCTCCAAACTCTACTCTCTGAAACAGTGCTTTTGCACTTCAGTCTCCAACCTCTGCTCTCTGTAGAATCCTTCTGCACTCCAGTCTCCAACCTCTTCTCTCTGTAACAGGCCTTGGGCACCCCAGTCTTCAACTTCTACTCTGTGTATCAGTCCATCTGCACCCGTCTCCAACCTCTGGTCTCTGCAACGATCCTTCTGCACCCCCAGTCTCCAACCTTTGCTGCCTGAAACAGTTCTTGTGCAACCCAGTCTCCAACATCTGCTCTCTGCAACAGTTCTTTTGTACCTCAGTCTGAATAATCTGCTCTCTGCAACAATCCCTCTGCACCCCATTATCCAACCTCTGCTCTCTGTAACAGTCTTTCTGTACCTCTGTCTCCTACCTCTGCTCTCTGTAAGACCCTTCTGAAAACAAGTCTGCAAACTCTGCTCTCTGTAAGAGTCCTTCTGCACCCCAGTATCAAAACTCTGCTCTCTGTAACAAGCCTTCTGCAACCCAGTCTCCAACATCTGCTCTCTCTAAGAGGCCTTCTGCACCCCAGTCTCCAACCTCTACTCTCTGCAATGATCCATCTGCACTATAGCCTCCTACTTCTGCTCTCTAAAGCAGTCCTTCTGCACCCCAGTCGCCTACCTCTGCTCTCTGTAAGATCCTTCTGCACGCCAGTCTCCAACCCCTGCTCGCTGTAACAGACCTTCTGGAACCTAGTCTCCAAACTCTGCTCTCTGAAACGGTCCTTCTGCACCCCAGTCTCCAACCTCTGTTTTCTGCAATAGTCTTTCTACACCCCAGTCTCCAATCTCTGCTCTCTGCAACAGTCCTTCTGCACCCCAGTATCCAACTTCTGCCCTCTGTAACAGTACTTGTGAACCCAGTCTCCAACCTCTGCTCTCTGCAACATTCCTTCTGCACCCAGTATCAAACATATGCTCTCTGTAATTGTCTGTCTGCACCCCGGTCTCAAACCTGTGCTCTCTGTAATGATCCTTATTGCACCCCCAGTCTCAAACATCCACGCTCTGTAATAGTCCTTCTGCCCCGCAGTCTCCAAACTCTTTTCTCTGTAAGATCCTTCTGAAACCCAGTCTCCAACGTCTGCTATCTGTAACTGTCTTCTTCACCCCAGTCTTTAACCTCTGCTCTCTGCAACAGTCCTTCTGCACCTCAGTATCCAAACACTGCTTTCTGCATCAGTCCTTCCTGAACCCAAGTCTCCAACCTCTGCTCTCTGCAACATTCCTTCTGCACCCAGTCTCCAAACTGTGCTCTCTGTAAAAGTCTTTCTGCACCCCAGACTTCAAGCTCTGCTCTCTGTAACGATCCTTCTGCACCCCAGTCTCGAACCTCTGCTCTCTGCAACCACCCTTCTGCACCTCAGTCTCCAACCTGTGCTCGCTGCAATGATCCTTCTGCAGCCCAGTCTCAAACTCCTCTCGCTGCAACAGTCCTTGTGAACCCCAGTCTCCAACATCTGCTTTTTGCAACTGTTCTTCTGTACCTCATTCTGAAAAACTCCGCTCTCTGTAATACTCCATTTGCAACCCAGTCTCCAACCTCTGCTCTCTGTAACAGTCTTTCTGTACCTTAATCTCCAATCACTGCTCTATTCAACAGTCCTTCTACACCCCAGTCTCCATACTCTGATTCGCCCCAACTATCCTTATTCACCGCAGTCTCCAAACTCTGTTCTCTACTCAGTTCTTCTGCACCACAGTCTCAAACCTCTCCTCTCTTTAACAGTCCTTCTGTACCATAGTCTCCAACCTCTGTTCTCTGAAAGGGTCCTTATGCACCCCAGTATCCAACCTTGCTTTCTGTATTAGTCGTTTTGAACCACAATCTCCAAACTCTGGCCTCTTTAACCGTCCTTCTGCAACTCAGTCTCCAAACTCTGCTCTTTGCAACAGTCCTTCTGCACCCTAGTCTCCAACCTTTGCTTACTGCAACAGTCCTTTTGCACCCCAGTCTCCAACATCTGCTCTCTGCAATAGTCATTCTCCACCCAACTCTCAAACATTGCTCTCTGTAACCAGTCCTTCTATACTGCATTCTCAAACCTTTCCTCTCTGTAAGGGTATTTCTGCACCCGAGTCTCCAACCTCTGCTTTCTGTGTCAGTCCTTCTGCACCACAGTCTCCAACCCTGCTCTGTGTAAACTGTCCTGCACTTTAGTCTACAACCTCTGCTCTCAGCTACAGTCCTTCTGGACCTCAATCTCCAACCTCTACTCTATGCACAGTCCTTCTACATCGCAGTCTAAAAACTCTGATCTCTGCAACAATCTTTCTGAACCCCAGTGTCCAAACTCTGATCTCTGTAACAATTCTTATGCACCTCAGTCTCCAACCTCTGCTCTCTGCAACGGTCCTTCTGCACCTCAGTCTCCAAACTCTACTCTCTGAAACAGTGCTTCTGCACCTCAGTCTCCATCCTCTGATCTCTTTAAGATCCTTCTGCAACCGAGTCTCCAATCTCTGCTCTCTGTAGCAGTCCTTCATCACCCCAGTCTTCAAATTCTGCTCTCTGTAACAGGCCTTCTGCACCCCAGTCTCCAAACTTTGCTATCTTTTACAGTCAATCTGCACCCCAGTCTCCAACGTCTGCTCTCTGCAACGATCCTTCTGCACCCTAGTCTCTAACCTCTGCTCTCTGCAACAGTCTTTGTGCAACCCAGTCTACAACATCTGCTCTCTGCAACAGTTCTTCTGTACCTCAGTCTGAAAACTCTGCTCTCTGCAATAATCCTTCTGCACCCCAGTCTCCAACCTCTGCACTCTGTAACAGTCCTTCTGCACCTCAGTCTCCTACCTCTGCTTTCAGCAGCAGTCCTTCTGCACCCTAGTATCCAACATCTGCTCGCTGCAACATTTTTCTGCTCCCCAGTATCAAACCTGTTTCTGTGTAAAAGTCCGTTTGAACCCCAGTCTCCAACCTCTTCTCCTTGTAACAATCCTTCTGCACCTCAGTCTCGAACCTCCACTCTATGTAACAGTCCTTCTTCACCTCAGTCTCCAAACTCTTTACTCTGTGAGATCTTTCTGAAACTCAGTCTCTAAAGTCTGCCCTCTGAAACAGTCCTTCTGCACCCAAGTCTTTAATCTGCTTTCTGCAACAGTCCTTCTGCACCTCAGTCTGCAAACTCTGCTTTCTGCAACAGTCCTTCTGCACCCAAGTCTCCAACCTCTGCTCTCCGCAACATTCCTTCTGCACCCCATTCTCCAACCTGTGCTCCCTGTAAAAGTCTTTCTGCACTCCAGTCTCTAAACTCTGCTCTCTGTGAGGATTTTTCTGCACCCCAGGCTTTAACCTCTGCTCTCTGAAATGATCCTTCTGCACCTCAGTCTCCAACTTCTGCTCTCTGCAGCGATCCTTCTGCACCCCAGTCTGAAAACTCTGCTCGCTGCAAAAGTCCTTGTGAACCTTAGTCTCCAACATCTGCTTCCTGAACAGTTGTTCTGTACCTCAGTCTGAAAACTTTGTTCTCTGCCATAATCCATCTGCACCCCAGTGTCTAACCTCTGCTCTCTGTAACAGTCCTTCTGTACCTCAGTCTCAAATCTCTGCTCTATGCAACAGTCCGTCTGCACACAAGTCTTCAACATCTGGTCACTTAAGCAGTCTTTTAGCAACTCAGTCTCCAACCTCTGCTCTCTGCAACAGTCCTTCTACACCCTAGTCTTCATACTCTGCTCGCCCCAATAATCCTTCTTCAACCCAGTCTCCGACCTCTGTTCTCTACATCAGTTCTTTTTGCACCCCAATCTCAAACCTCTGCTCTCTGTAACAGTCCTCTGTACCGCCTTCTCCAACCTCTGTTCTCTGTAACGGTCCTTATGCACCCAAGTATCCAACCTCTGCTTTCTGTATAAATCATTTTGCACCACCGTCATCAAACTCTTCTCTATCTAAAGTCCTTCTGCAACTCAGTCTGCAACCTCTGCTCCTGCAACAGTCCTTCTGCAACCCAGTCTCCATACTCTGCTCTCTTCAACAGTCTTTTTCCACCCCAGTCTCCAAAATTTGCTCTCTGCAGCAGTTCTTCTCCACCCCAGTCTCCAACCTCTGCTCTTTATAACAGTCCTTTTGTACTGCATTCTCCAACCTCTGCTCTCTGTAAGGATACATCTACACCTGAGTCTCCAACTTCTGTTTTCTTTATCAGTCCAACTGCACCCCATTCTCTAACCTGTGCTCTGTGTAACTGTCCCTCTGCACCTTACTCTCAAATGTCTGCTCTCTGTTACAGTCCTTATAGACCCCAGTCTCAAAACTCTGCTCTCTGTAACAATCCTCTGCACCTCAGTCTCCAACCTCTGGTCTCTGCAACGGTCCTTCTGCACCTGAGTTTCCAACCTCTACCCTCTGTAACTGTGCTTGTAGACCTCAGTCTCAAAACTCTGCTCTATTTAAGATCCTTCTGCAACCCAGTCTCCAAACTCTACTCTCTGTGACAGTTCTTCTGTACCTCACTCTCCAAACTCTGCTCTCTTTAAAAGACCTTCTGCACCCCAGTCTCCAACCTCTTCTCTCTGTATCAGACCTTCTGCACCCCAGTCTCCATTCTCTGCTCTCTGCAATGATCCCTCTGCACACAAGTCTCCAAACTATGCTCGCTGCAGCAGTCCTTGTACACCCCATTCTCCAACATCTGCTCTCTGCAACAGTTCTTCTGTACCTCAGTCTGAAAACTCTGCTCTCTGCAATTATCCTTCTGCACCCGAGTCTCCTTCCTCTGCTCTCTGTAATAGTCCTTCTGTACCTCAGTCTTCAACTTCTGCTCTGTATCAGTCCTGCACCCCTGTTTCCCATATCTGCTCTCTGTATCAGTCCTGCACCCCTGTCTCCCATATCTGCTCTTTGTAACAGTCCTTCTTCACCTCAGTCTTCAACCTCATCTCTGTGTAACAATCCTTCTGCACCCCAGTGTCCACACTGTGCTCTCTGCCACGATCCTTCTGCATCCAAGTCTCTAATATCTACTCTCTGTAACAGTCCTTCTGCACCCAAGTCTCCAACATCTGATTAATACAACAGTCCTTCTACACATGAGTCTGAAAAACTCTGCTGTCTCCAACGATCCTTCTGCACCCCAGTCTCAAAACTCTGCTCTCTGTAACAGGCCTTCTGCACCCCAGTCTCCAAACTCTGCTCTCTTCATCAGTTCTTCTGCACCCCAGTCGCAAACCTCTGCTCTTTGTTACACTCCGTCTGCATCACAGTCTCCTACATCTGCACTCTGCAACAGCCCTTCTGCACCCCAGATTCCAACTTCTGGTTTCTGCAACAGTCCTTATACACCCAAGTCTCCAACCTCTGGTATCTGCAACAGTCGTTCTGTACCCCAGTCTCCGAACTCTGCTCTCTCTAACAATCTTTCTGTGCCTCAGTCTCCAACCTCTAATCTCTGTTACAGTCCCTCTGCACCTCACTCTCCAACATCTGCTCTCTGTAAATTTCTTCTGCAACGCAGTCTCCAAATTCTACCCTCTGTAACAGTCCTTCTGCACGCCTTTTCCAACTCTCCTCTTTGTAACAGGCCTTCTCCACACCAGTCTCCAAAGTCTGTTCTCTATAACAATCCTTCTACACCCCAGTCTCCAACCTCTTCTCTCTGTAACAGTCCTGCTGTACCTCGGTCTACATCTCTGCTCTCTGTAACATCCTTCTTCAACCTTTCTAAAAACTCTGCTCTCTGAAACAGTCCTTCTGTACCTCAGTCTCCAAACTCTGTTTTTTGCAACACTCTTTCTGCACCCCAGTCGCCAAACTCTACTCTCTGTAACAGTCCTTCTGTACCGCAGTCTCCAAACACCTCTCTGTAACGGTCCTTCTGCACCCCAGTCTCCAACCTCTGCTTTCTGTATCAGTCCTTCTGCATGCCAGTCTACAAACTCTGCTCTCTGTAACAGTCTTTCTGCACCTCATATCCAAACTCTGCTCTCTGCAACGGTCCTTCTGAACCCCAGTCTCCAACGTCTGCTCTGTGAAAGATCCTTCTAACCCCAGTTTTTAAACTCTGCTCTCTGTAATATTCCTTCTCCACGCCAGTCTCCAAACTCTGCTTTCTGCAACGGTCGTACTGCACCCCAGTCTCCAACCTCTGTACTCTGCAACACTCCTTCTGCTCCCCAGTCTCTAAAATCTGCTCTCTGTAAAGGTCCTTTTGCAAGCAAGTCTCCAACCTCTGCTTTCTTTGTCCGTCCTTCTGTGCCTCAGTCTCCAAAATCTGCTCTCTGCAAAAGTCCTTCTGCATCGCATTCTCCATCTTCTACTCCGTGCTACAGTCCTTCTGAACAACAGTTTCCAACATCTGCTCTCTGAAAAAGTTTTTGGGTACCCTAGTATCCAACCTCTTCTCTCTGCAACAGTCTTTCTGTACTGCAGTCTCCAACTTCTGCTCTCTGCAACGAAACTTCTACACCCCAGTCTCCAACATCTGCTCTCTGCAAAAGTCCTTCTGCACATCAATCTGAAAATTTTTCTCTCTGCAACAATCCTTCTGCAACCCAGACTTCAACATCTGCTCTCTGGAACAGTCCTTCTTCATCTCAGTTTCCAAACCCTGCTCAATGTAACATCCTTCTGCAACACAGTCTCCAAAATTTGCTCTCCTTAACAGTCCTTCTGCACCTCAGTCTCCAAACTCTTCTCTCTATAACAGTCGATCTACAACTCAGTCTGAAATCTCTTCTCTCTTCAGTATCCATCTGAATCCCAGTCTCCAGACACTGCTCTCTGTAACAGTCCTCCTGCACCTAAGTCTACAAACTCTGGTGTTTTAAGATTCTTCTGCCACTCAGTCCCTAACTCTGCTCTCTATAACAATCCTTCTGCACCACAGTCTTCAACCTCGTCTCTCTGTAACAGGCCTTCTGCACCCCAGTCTCCAACTTTTTCTCTCTGCAACAATCATTCTACACCTCAGTCTCCAACATCTGCTCTCGATAAGATACTTCTGATACCCAGTCTCCCAACTCTGCCCTCTCTAACAGACCTTCTGCACCCTTCTTTGAACTATGCTTTCCGTAACAGGCCTTCTGCACCCAGTCTCCAAATTCTGTTCTTTATAACAAGCCTTCTGCACCCCAGTCTACAACATCTTCTTTCTGCAATGATCCTTTAGAACCCCGGTCTGCAACCTCTGCTCCCTGTAACAGTCCTTCTGTGCAGCAGTTTCCAAACTCTGCTCTCTGTAACGGGCCTTCTACAGAACATTCTCCAACCTCTGCTTTCTGTATTAGTCTTCTTGCATCTCAGTCTCCAACCTCTGTTGTCTGCACCAGTCCTTCTGCACCCCAAAGTACAAACTTTGTTCTCTGTAACAGTCATTCTGACCCCCAGTCTCCAAACTCTATTTTCCGTGTCAGTAATTCTGCACCCCAGTCTAAAACCTTTGCTCTCTGTAACAGTCCTTCTGCACCTCAGTCTCCAAACTCTCCTCTCCGCAACAGTACTTCTGCACCCCAGTCTAAAAACTCTGCTCTGTGCAAAAGTCCCTTCTACACACCAGTCTCCAACATCTGCTCTCTGCAACGATCCTTCTACACCCCAGTCTCCAACCTCTGCTCTCTGCTACAGTGCTTCTGCACCACAGTCTCCAACCTCTGCTCTCTTCAACATTTCTTTCTGCACCCCAGTCTCCAACCTGTACTCTGTAACTATCATACTGCACCCCGGGCTCCAAACTCTGCTCTCTGTAGCAATCCTTCTGCACATCAGTCTCCAACCTTCGTTCTCTGCAACGATCCTTCTGCACCCAGGTCTCCAACGTCTATTCTCTGAGACAGTCCTTCTGACCCCAGTGTCCAGCCTCTGCTCTCTGTAACATATTTCTGCACCCCAGTTTCCAAACCCTGCTCTCTGTGACAGTCCTTCTGCACCTTAGTCTCCACCCTCTGCTCTTTGTAACAGTACTTCTGCACTGCAGTCTCCAATCTCTGCTCACTGCAAAATTTCTTATGCACCCCAGTCTCCAAACTGTGCTCTCTGTAACTCTCTTTCTGACCCCAGTCTCCAAACTCTGGCTCTCTGTAACGATCCTTCTGCACCTCAGTTTCCAAACTCTGCAATCTGTAACAGTTCTTCTACAACTAGTCTCAAACCTCTTCTCTGCTCTCTGAAACAGTCCTTCTGAAGCCCTGTCTCCAACCTCTGCTCTCAGTAACAGTTCTTCTGCACCCCAATCTCCAAACTCTGCTCTCTGTAACACTTCTTCTGCACCCCAGTCTCCACCCTCTTCTCTCTTTAAAAGTCCTTCTGCACCTCAGTCTCCAAATTCAGCTCTATGTAAGATCCTTCTGCAACCCATTCTCCAAACGCTGCTCTCTGTAACAGTCTTCTGCACCCCAGGCTCCAAACAATTTTCTCTGTAACAAGCATTCTGCACCCAAGTCTTAAACCTCTGCTCTCTGTAATAGGCCTTCTGCACCCTAGTCTCCAAACTGTGCTCTCTGCAATGATCCTTCTGCATCCCAGTCTCCAAACTCTGCTCTCTGTAACAGTCCTTCTGCACTCCATGATCCAACATCTGCTCTCTGAAACAGTCCTTCTGCACTCAGGCTAAAAACTCGGCTCTCTGCAAGAAAACCTTCTATACCCGAGTTTCCAAACTTTGCTCTCTGTAACAGTCCTTCTGAACCTCAGTCTAAAAAATGCTCTCTGTAATATCCTTCTGCAACCCAGTCACGAAAGTGTGCTATTTTTAACAGTCCGTCTGCACCTCAGTCTACAAACTCTGCTCTCTCTAACAGGCCTTCTGAATCCCAGTCTCCAATCTCTGCTCTCTGAGACAGGGCTTCTGCACCCAGTCTCCAACCTCTTCTCTCTGCAAGGATTTTTCTTAATCTCAGTCTCCAACCTCTGCTCTGTGCAACAGTCCTTCTGCACCCCAGTCTCCAACTTCTGCTCTTTGTAACAATATTTCTGCACCTGAGTCTCCAAACTCTGCTCTCTCCAACGGTTCTTCTGCACCCCAGTCTCCACACTCTGTTCTCTGCAACAGTCCTTCTGCACCCCAGTCTCCAACCTCTGCTCTCTGCAACAGTCCTTCTGCACCCCAGTCTCCAACCTCTGCTCTCTCCTACAGTACTTCTGCACCCCAGTCTCCAACATCTGCTCTCGGTATCAGTCCTTTTGCACCTCAGTATCCAACCTCCGCTCTCTGCAGCAGTCCTTTTACTCCCCAGTAACCAAAATCTGCTCTGTGTAACGATTCTTCTGCACCTTAGTTTCCAACCTCTGCTCTCTGCAATGATCCTTCTGCACCCCAGTCTCCAAATCTGATCTATGTATCAGTCCTTCTGCAACACAGTCTTCAATTTCTACTCTCTGTAACGATCCTTCTGCACCTCATCTCCATATTCTGCTCTCTGTTAATGTTCTTCTACACCTCAGTCTCCAACCTCTGCTCTCTTTAACAGTCCTTCTGCACCCCAGTCTCAAACATTTGCTCTCTGCAACGATTCATCTTCTCCCCAGGCTCCAAACTCTGATCACAGCAACCGTCCTTATACACCCCAGTTTCCAAACTCTGCTCTCTGTAACACTCTCTGTGCACCCAAGTCTCCACCCTCTACTCTCTGTAAAAGTCCTTCTGCACCTCCGTCTCCAACCTCTCTTCTCTGTAAGATCCTTCTGCCACGCATTCTCCTAATGCTGCTCTCCGTAACAGTCCTTCTGCACCCCAGTCACCAAACTCTGCTCTCTGTAACAGGCCTTGTGCACCCCAGTCTTCAACCTCTGCTCTCTGTAACAGGCCTTGTGCACCCCAGTCTCCAACCTGTGCTCTCTGCAACGATCCTTCTGCATTCCAGTCTCAAAACTCTGCTCTCTGCAACAGTCCTTCTGCACCCCAGGATCCAACATCTGCTCTCTGCAACAGTCCTTCTGCACCTAAGTCTGAAAACTCTGCTCTCTGCCACAATCCTTCTGCACCCCAGTTTCCAACCTTTGCTCTCTGTAATAGTCCTTCTGAACCTCAGTCTCCAAAATGCTCTCTGTAAGATATTTGTGCAACACAGTCTCGAAATTGTGCTATCTGCAACATTCCTTCTGCACCCCAGTCTCCAAACTCTGCTCTCTGTAACAGGCCTTCTGCACCCCAGTCTCCAATCTCTTCACTCTGTAACAGGCCTTCTGCACCCCAGTCTCCAACCTCTTCTCTCTAAAACGATCCTTCTTCACCTCAGTCTCCAAACTCTGCTCTCTTCAACAGTCCTTCTGGACCCCAGTCTCCAACGTCTGCTCTCTTTAACAATCCTTCTGCACCCCGGTCTCCAAACTTTGCTCTCTGTAAAAGTCCTTCTCTACTGCAGTCTCCAAACTCGGCTTCCTGTATCGGTCCTTATGAACCCCAGTCTCCAACCTCTGCTTTGTGTATCAGTTCTCCTTCACCCCAGTCTCCAACCTCTGCTCTCGGTATCAGTCCTTTTTCACCACAGTCTCCAAACTCTGTTCTCTGCAGCAGTCTTTTTACACCCCAGGAACCAAACTCTGCTCTGTGTAACTCTCCTTCTGCACCATAGTTTCCAACCTCTACTCTGTGCAACGATCCTCCTGAACCCCAGTATACAAACTCTGTTCTCTGTATTAGTCCTTCTGTACCACAGTCTCCAAACTCTGCTCTCTGCATCAGTCCTTATGCACCGAAGTCTCCAAACTCTGCTTTCTGCAACATT